>NC_141623.1:20990884-21153384 GCF_047967505.1 Dipteris shenzhenensis | reverse complement strand
CAAAATGCAAACAGCAATGTTGAATGCCACTACTGTGGTAAAATGGGTCATATGGTTAAAGACTGCTATAAAAAGCAGAATGACATCATGACTGGAAAATTGCAGCAAGGCAATTATGCATCCTCTAGTAGACAAGGTGATGACAGAAATGAGCATTTGTTTATGGTGCAGCACATGACCAATTCTGTGACAAGTGCAAAAGAAAGCTATGATGTGTGTGGTATGCTAACTCAGGTGCGTCAAACCACATGACAGCAGGTCATGCAGAATGAATGCAGGATGCAAGGAAAATGGAAAGACCAGGATTTATGGAGACTGGTGATGATACTGCACATCCTATTGTGCAGATTGGTAAAGTTTCTTTGTCTATTCAGGATGGGAAAAAGAAATACCTGTCTGATGTATTTCATGTCCCGAATATCACCAAGAACCTAGTTTCTGTTGGTCAAATGGTAGAGTAGGGCTTGCAGCTCAAATTTAATCCTCATGGATGCTTTGTTGAGGATATGAAAAATAAAGGTCGCTCGATAGCAAAAGGGAAGAAGAAGGGCCGAATGTTTACGTTGGATGTGGACATGCCTGAATTGAGTGCAACAATGTTTGCACATGGGACCGGTGTAGTTGCAGATATTGATATCTGGCATAAACGCATTGGTCGTGTTAACGTACATCGACTTAAATTAATGCAAGCCCAGAATATTGTTGCAGGATTGCCTAAGTTCAAGGTTGCAGAAATGCATAAGATATGTGAAGCTTGTCAATTTGAAAAATAGGCAAGGAAACCATTTCCTAGAAATGTTCAAGAGAGTAAGAGGCCATTGGAAGTAATCCACTCTGATGTGTGGACTACTAAAGCTGCATCTATTGGAGGCTATCATTATTTTGTCACTTTTATTGATGACTACAGTAGAAAATTTTGGGTGTATTTTACGAAAAAGAAAAGTGAATTGTTTGGGCATTTCAAAGCTTTTAAAGCTATGGTTGAAAAAGAAACAGGCCTGCAAATAAAATGCCTAAGGTCAGATGGAGGGGGAGAGTACCTCTCAAATGAGTTTGCAAGGTTCCTGCAGGAGCATGGCATAAAGCATCAATATTCATGCAGTCATACCCCACAGCAAAATGGACTTGCAAAAAGGAAAAATAGGCATATTGGAGAGGTATCTCGTGCCATGCTCAACGAAAAAGACCTGCCATATTATTATTGGGCTGAAGTAGTTGCTACAGCAGTCTACATAATGAACAGGACTCCCACTGCAGCAATACATGGCATGATGCCAGAGGAGAGGTATACTGGTAGGAAACCAGATATTTCTCATTTGAAAGTTTTTGGTTGCATTGCCTATGTTCATGTGCCAGATGAATTGAGATCCAAGTTGGATCCAAAAGCTGAGAAGTGCATCTTTATTGGTTATTCTCTATAGCAGAAAGGGTATAGATGCTATAACCCTTCTACTCATAAGTTTACAATGAGCAGAGATGTTGTTTTTGATGAGATGAGCAGCTGGTATAAACCAGTAAATGTGATTGATGATGTAGATGCGCAAAATGGTAATGCTGCACAGAATTCACAGCAGCAATCACAAAATATTACTGGACATGTAGTGTCCTCTAGCAGTGGTTCACATACTTTGCCATGGACCGATAGATTGAGATCATGAGAATCTCCTCAAAGCAATGCAGATAGTGGTATGCAAGTATCACGAAAGGGAAAAGAGAAAGTAGATCAGCCCATGGTTGATGTGAATGCAGGTCACTCTTGTGTGGATGGTGAATCCAGTGGCTCAAAACAGAGCCTTGATGATGAGTTGGGTATTCCTTCTGTTGTTACACCAGGAGTAAGGAAGACAAGGGATGTTTTGAGAGCATCTGGTAGTGATCCTATTTTGCGCAGGTCTACCAGAGTTAAGTATCCTATGGATAGGCTGAAATATGATGGATTTACAGCCATTCACTATGCCTATATGGTCAAAGTGATTCAAGATCCAGAACCCCTTCTTTTGAGCAAGCCATGGGAAAAGAAAAATGGGAGAAACCCATGGATGAAGAAATGGATGCCCTTGAAGCAAATGCTACAAGGATTCTATGAACAGATACAAGGCAAGATTAGTTGTCAAGGGGTATGCACAGACATATGGCATTGATTATGAAGAAACATTCAGTCTAGTTGCAAGGATGGAAACCGTAAGAGCTGTCATTGCTATGGCTGCATCAAAGGGATGGTCTTTACATCAGATGGATGTAAAGAATGCTTTCTTGCATGGTGATTTGCAAGAAGAGGTCTATATGGAGCAGCCACCAGGTTATGTGCATGTTGTTCATCCTGAGTTTGTTTGCATGTTGAAGAAAGCCAGGAAAATGCAGCTTAAGAAGGAGTTGCATAATGTGCAGAGAGAAAATATGACCACATGAAGGTGAAGAAGATTACAGATGCATTTGCTTCCATTGGGTCGCTAGTGGAAGATGATGATTTAGTTTCTGTGACCTTGAATGGTCTAGCAAAGGATTATGCACAGTTTCGGACATCCATTGCCATCCGTGAGAATTTTCCTGATTTTGGGGAGTTGCTTGCTCTTCTAATTTCTAAAGAGCAGAGAAATGGTGGTGCATCTTCTTCAGGAGGAACTTCAAAAGAAGCTGTCTTCTACTCAAATGTTGGAAGAGGTAGAGCAGGCCGATCTAGAGGCCCTGGCAAAAATCAAAATCTGCAGCAAATTCAAGAAAACCAGTCCTATGGAGGAGGACGTGGTAACTTTAGAGGCAGGGGGAGCGAAAGAGGTCATGGTGGATGGCAAAGAGGCCAAAATGCAAACAGTAATGTTGAATGCTACTACTGTGGTAAAATGGGTCATATGGCTAAAGACTGCTACAAAAAGCAGAATGACATCATGAATGGAAAATTGTAGCAAGGCAATTATGCATCCTCTAGTAGACAGGGTGATGACAGAAATGAGCATCTATTTATGGTGCAACACATGACCAATTCTGTGACAAGTGCAGAAGAAAGCAATGATGTGTGGTATGTTGACTCAGGTGCATCAAACCATATGACAGGTCATGCAGAATGGATGCAGGATGCAAGGAAAATGGAAAGACTAGGATTTATGGAGACTGGTGATGATACTGCACATCCTATTGTGCAGATTGGTAAAATTCCTTTGTCTATGCAGGATGGGAAAAAGAAATACCTGTCTGATGTATTTCATGTCCCGAATATCACCAAAAACCTAGTTTCTATTGGTCAAATGGTTGAGCAGGGCTTGCAGGTCAAATTTAATCCTCATGGATGCTTTGTTGAGGAATTGAAAAATAAAGGTCGCTTGATAGCAAAAGGGAAGAAGAAGGGCTGGATGTTTACGTTGGATGCGGACATGCCTGAATTGAGTGAAGCAATGTTTGCACATGGTACCGGTGTAGTTGCAAATATTGACATTTGGCATAAAATCCAAGATTATTGATCTATCCCAAAATTAGCATTCGGCACCGCATTCAACTCAATGACATCTTGTGCATTTTCAGTGATGTTTCAGGCTTCTAGGCGTTTGTACTATCAGCTCCGCCTTCAGTTTTTGACAGATGCTACATCCTATGCCGATGGATATTTAGCCATGCACATATCAGATGACCTTCCGCTCATGACAATTGACCATAGAGGCTTCAGGGTTGCAGTACCTTGTCTGTTTTATAGACCTCTTCTTCAAAGAAGTGTATCACACTTGCACCTTCAGCTCCCGCTTTTATGCAGCCCCTGGATCACTCTATTCACACAAATTATGCAGTCTTCTACAACCCTACATCGTATGACAGAGATTACTCTACCGCAACATACCTCCAATAAATTCTTTTGGGTTGGTGACACTCTTGTTTGTCCACAACCTATCGGATCACATCTTCACAATTACATCGACTATCTTCACATTTGGATGTCTCTTCTACAAAGCACCTGCATAGTCCACAATGAGACATGACATGTTCATCTTTGACACATTTGCCATGCAACCATTCCAACCATTTTTTCACACGATCATCTTTTGATCAACGAGTCTTTGGTCTAGGTGGACTTTACTTTCTACATATCTTATCCTCACCAAATCTTATAAAATGACCAAGTCGCATCACTATTATAGATCGTACCAAATCCAACTACTTCTTTGTTGGAACATAAAATCACGTCTATCCCAGAAACAAACTATGTTTGAGAGCAACACAAAGATAGATAGATAGATAGATAGAGAGAGAGAGAGAGAGAGAGAGAGAGAGAATAATAGGAACACAACTAAGTGAGTGTGTATAAGTATGTATGCTTGTGTGTGTGTGTGTGTGTGTGTGTGTCTTTATAAAACACACACACATTGTGTGTGTGTATATTTATTTATTTTTTTATTTTTTTTTAATTTATATATGTATGTATGTATGTATGTATGTGTAGTATGAAGGTGAGACAAAAGGGGAGAAGAGATTGATGAATGAGGGGAAGGAGGAGAGAGAGAAGGGAGAGAGATTCAAGAGAAGAGAGAGGGGTTGGCTGCCGTGGTAGTAGCCGAGTGTAGAGAGAGAAGGGAGGATTGAGTGAGGGAAAGGAGAGAAGGGAGAGAGAGATTCATGAGAGGAGAGAGGGGTCGGCTACCACGGCAGCAACCAAGTGTAGAGAGATAAGGGAGGATTGAGTGAGGGGAAGGAGAAAAGAGGGGTTGGTGAGAGGAGAGGAGGGTAGAAGGCAAGGTTGAGTGAGGGGAAGGAGGAGCGAGAGAAGGGAGAGAGAAGAGAGGGGTAAGCGATAGGACAGAGTGATAGAGGAGAGAGGGTTTGGCAGCCACTAGTAGCCGAGTGTAGAGAGAGGGGAGAGGTTGAGTGAGGGGAAGGAGGAGAGAGAGAAGGGAGAGAGTAGAGAGAGATTTACAAGAGGAGCGAGGAAAAGAGGAGATAGGATTGTAGAGAGAGAACAGAGGATTGAGTGAGGAGGAGGAGAGAGAGAGAAGGGAGAGAGGGGTTGGCTGCTGTACTACCGGTAGTAGCCGAGTGTAGAGAGAGAGGAGAGGATTGAGTGAGGGGAAGGAGGAGAGAGAGAAGGGAGAGAGGAGGGAAGGGTTGGCGAGGAAGAAAGAAGGGAGGATTTGGCTTCTACTAAGTGGAGAGAGAGAGAGAAGGGAGGATTGAGTGAGGGGAAGGAGGATAAGGAGAGAAGAGGAGTAAGGCATAAGACGAGAGAGGGGTTGGCTACCCACCAGCGGGGTAATCAAGAGTATAGACAGAAGAGAGCGTTGAGTGAGGAGAAGGAGGATAAGGAGAGAAGATGAGTGAGGCACAAGAGGATGAGAGAGGTACATGTTGTAGAGGGAGAGAGAGAGAGAGAGAGAGAGAGAGAATGAGAAAACCATATATATATATATATAGAGAGAGAGAGAGAGAGAGGAAAAGTATAGAGAGAAGAAGAGAAGGAAGAGATAAAAGAGAGGGAGAGGTGTTGAAGCGCCACTCAAGAGAAGAGGAGAATAGAGAGAGAGAGAGAGAGAGAGAGAAGGAAGATAGAAAAGAGAGGGAGAGATGTTGAAGCACCACTCAAGAGAAGAGGAGAATGGAGAGAGGAAATCGAGAGAGAGAGAGAGAGAGAGAGAGAGAGGGGGGGGGGACGGGGCGAGGAAGTACTAAAGGAGGGGATGGAAAGAAAGACAAGTAAAGGAAGGAAGGAAAAACTATGGATACATAAGGATGGAAGGAGAGAGAAAAGAAAAAGGGAGTGGAGAGAAACGGGGTACTAACTTAAGGTTTAAAGGAGAGAGAAAAGAGGAAGAAAGGGGGAAGCAACGAGAGAGAATGTTCAGAGATGTGGTACCTAGGAAGTGACAAAAGCCTTGAGAATGTATAGAATGTCTTGGAGAATGTCCTCAACACAAGAAGGTAATTTTGAATGTCGATGACAATGTCTTGAGCACAAGGAAGAAGAAAATTTGGAATGTTGAATACTTATATCTCATACTAGGAGAACATTTAAAATTTTTGCACTTTTTAGACTTCATGTTTCATAGGTAGAAGATTGAAATTTCCCGCTCTTATGTTTCAAAGTCCCAATTTAAATATATATTTTTCATTTTTAACTTTAAGAAAAAAAGTTCACATTTTTAATCCACTCCTCTCCCTTCCCTCTCTCCTCCTCATCCCCCTTCCCTCTCCTCCTCCTCCAACACATCACCTCTTTTTCCTCTTCCTTTTATCCTCCTCCCCCTTCTCCTCGCCACCCCCTCCTCCTCCTCACCTCCCACAACCCCTGCTCGCCACTTCTCTTTTAAAGTTTAAATTAAAATATTAAAACATTTAAGTATTCTTTTATAGCTTTGTGTATTTATTGAAACTATAATTTTTATTAAAATTATATATTAAATTTTTATAATATCATTTTATATACTACACTATGTACAAAATTATCTCTCCTAAAAAGAATAAGTTCAGACTTCATCTTCTTTTTATCTGCAATGGTGTTAAAGTGGATGGTGTCCAAAATGTCCAAAAAAGAACCCAACTTATCTTGCACAATAGAACTTTTGATTGGTTAACTATGTTTCCCAAATCATGGACCACCTCTTGCAATACTGCAAGGCACAATGCACACCGTCTAGAATTTCAAAAGTTTACCAAACTTTGTCAAAGCATTAGGGAAGATTTGGGGTTAAAAAGGGCCTCATAAAGAATGGATTAGGAAAATGGATTAAGGACTAACCAGCCAAGGATGGGTCCCAAGGATCTTACAAGGTGCACTTTCTTAGGCATGGGGGTGAGTCATTGTCCCCCAAAAATTGCAACTTCCCATTGTCGGCATTCTCGATTTTGTTGGTGCTCGGCAATCCAATCTAAAGTGGTGCTTATTGCTTATTTCACATCAGAGAGCAATTCAAAAATTTCTTCCATGATCAATATGCAAAAAATGTAAGGTAAATTTGAGATTGGGACAAGGGGAGATGAAAGAAGAAATGCAAAGTTGGGATTAGGAGAAGGAGATATGGAAGAATGAACAAGAGAGAAGAACTTTAGCTTATATGCAAGGACAAGGGTAAGACAATGTTAATGGGAGACTCATGGGAGACCAAGATTGTGTGCAGAAGGGTGGAGAAGGCAATAAGGAAAAGGAATAAGAGAGGAATGCATAATTGTAAGCAATGATGAGGGTGGAAGAATGAATACTCGATACTATGATGTAAAATATTTGTACTCGATACTATGAAGTGAAAGATTTTGAATAAAGTAAGTGAGTATGAAAGATTTCAAATAATGTGAAGTGAAAGATTTCCAATAAGGTAAGTCACGAAAGATTTAGAATAAAGTCAAGTGAAAGATTTTGAATTAGGTAAAACACAAAAGATTTAGAATACAGTGATTGGGAAAAGGATTGATACAATAATTAAATTCTTATCATCAAATATTTAATATAATTAATTAAAATTTGGATTAAAAATTTTGACACAAAGTTTTTCAGCATATTTCGAATAAGGTAAGGCACAAAATATTTAGAATAAAGTGATTGGAAAAAGGATTGATATAGTTATTAAATTCCTGTAATGATATATTTAATATATTTGATAAATTGGATTGAAATATTTAACATAAATTGTTTGAGCATACAAGATTCATATAATTGTTCTATTCCCATCAACACACATTCATAAAGTATTCACATGAGAGGATTCATGGGAGTATTCACAGGATTCATAAAGTATTCACAAGGGATTCATAAAGTATTCGCATGGGATTCATAAAGTATTCGCATGATACCTTGCATAAGCCTTATGTGCAAAGCATCATACCCATCCAACAAAGGCACATGCGATGTGAGTAAGTAGATGCATATTTTTTAATACTCATGTATGAGACGCAGTGGAAAATGAGAAAATAAGCATGCCCAATGATGCAAACTATGTCTGAGGGATATGATACTTTGAACGTGACTTAAAGTGAATAAGATTAATGTGTGTGAAAAGTATTGTACACATCCAACAAAGGCACATGCGATAGGAGCACGATGATGCATATTTTTTAATACTCATGTATGACACGTAGTGGAAAATAATAAAATATGCATGTCCAACCATGTGAATGATATCAGATGGGCATGAAAATTTGCACGAGACTTAAAGTGAATAGGTGTGTGCAAAGTATTTTATCCATCCTATGAAGGCACATGCAATGGGCACATGCCGATGCATATTTTTTTATACTAATGTATGAGACATGGTGGAAAATAAGAAAATATGCATGTCCAACAATACAATTAATATCAGATGATCATGCCACTTTGCATATGACTTAGATTTCATATATTTAAGTTGTATGCAAAGTATCTTACCGATCCTAGAAAGGCACATGCGACAAGACCACAATGATGCGTATTTTTTGATACTCACATATGAGACGTGGTAGAAAACAAGAAAATATGTGTGCCAATGATGGAAACATGTCTGATAGACATGATACTTTGCAAAAGTATTAAAGTAGATAAGATTAAAGCATGTCTAAAGTATCATACCCATCGAAAAAAGGCACATATGATGGGAGCAAGGAGATGCATATTTTTTTATACTTAGGTATGAGACGTGGTGGAAAACAAGAAAATAAGCATGTCCAACAATACAAAGGGTGTTTGATGGGCATGACACTTTCTACACTACTTAAAGAAAATAATATTAAGCTGTGTGCAAAGTATCATGATAGGAGCATACCGATGCATCTTTTTTTACCCTCAAGTATGAGACACGATGGAAAACAAAAAAATATGTATGTTTAACAATGCAAATGATATTGAATGGGCATGATTATTTGCATGAAACTTAAAGTGAAAAGTATTAAGGCTTGTGCAATGGGAGCAAGCATAGGTGTATTTTTTGACACCGAAGTATGAGACATTGTGGAAAACAAGGAAATAAGCATGCCCAATGAATCAAACAGTGTCCAATGAGCATTATACTTTGCATGCACCTTAATATTAAAAAAAATTAATGTGTTTGAAAAGTATTGTACCCATCCGAAAAAAGCACATGCTGTAGGAGCATGCCGATGGGTATTTTTGTATACTAATGTATGAGATGTGGTGCAATATGCATGTCCAACCATGTGCATGATATCGGATGGGATTAATACTTTGAATGGGCCTTAAAATGAATAGTATTAAGGTGATATCGGATGCGATTCATACTTTGAATGGGCCTTAAAGTGAATAGTATTAAGGTGCGTACAAAGTATCATATCCATATGGAAAATTCACATGCGATAGGACCACAATGATGCATATTTCTTCTTACTCACATATGAGATGTGGTGTAAAATAAGGAAATATGCATGCCCAATGATGCAAATGGTTTCCAATGGGTATGATACTTTACACATGCCTTAAATTGAATAACATTATGGCATGTGCAAAGTAATTCGCCCACCTAATAATGGCACATGCGATAGGAGCACGATGATGCGTATTTTTTAATACTCATTTATGAGACGCGATGGGAAATAAGAAAATGTCCATGTCCAACAATGAGAATCATATCATATGGGAATGATACTTTGCGTGGGCCTTAAATTGAAAAGATTAAGCCTATGTGAAAAGTGTCATACCCATCGAACAAAGGCACATGCGATGGGAGCAAACAGATGTATATATTTTTTATAGTCAAGTATGAGATGTGGTGGAAAATAATAAAATAAGCATGCCCAACAATTTAAATGATTTTAGATGGATATGATAATTTTCATGGGGCTTAAAGTGAATAAAATTAAGGTGTTTGCAAAGTATCATACCCATCCAACAAAGGCACATGTGATAGGAGCACGAGGATGCATAGTTTTTTATACTCATGTATGAGACGTGGTGGTGGAAAATAAGAAATTATGCATGCCCAATGATGTAAATGGTTTCCAATGGGTATGATAATTTGCACAAAACTTAATGTCTATAAGAATAAGGCATGTGAAAAGTATGATGGGAGATACTCAGGTATGACACGTTGTGGAAAACAAAAACATAAGCATGCCCAATGATGCAAACGGTGTCTGATCCAGCACGATATTTTGCATGGGACTTAAAGTGAATAAGATTAAAGAATGTGCAACGTATCTCATCCATATGAAAAAGTCACACATGAGAGGACCAAGGCGATGCAAATTTCTTGATACTCATGCATGAGATGCGGTGGAAAAATAAGAAAATATGTGAATGATATTGGATGGGCATGATACTATGCAAAGTCCTTAACATGGATATTATTAAGTCATTTCAAAAGTATTATACCAATCCGACAAAGGAACATGCAATAGGATCACATTGATGTGTATTTTTTGAAGGCTCTTTTGGACTTCCTTTTTCTAAAGTCTCTTGATCGAGCTTCATCCGCACATGTAGTTTATATTTCCAAAACTTCTTACATTGGGAACTGTGGGGTAACTTTTCCACTAGTAAGGTGTTCCCAATAAGTAAGGGTTAATTTACTATGCATACTCCTTCCAGTCCCTTAGGGGACCATTCAAGAGGAGGTGGCTCACATCTTGAGGGAGCTGGCTTTGCAAGATACAATTCGACGATACTTGTTTGGACTCGTTTGAATTCATTGGAGTGTTCGGACTTGTCTTTTCTATGATTTCCTCCTTTAGCTTTCTTGCAAGATCTTCGGGTGTTATTCAACTTTGGAGGTTTAACTTTTGGGAGCTCGACTGCCACCATTAGGGCATGCAGAATGGCTAGGTCATTGTCAAAGACTTGATCTTCAATTTCAGCATTCTCAGCCTCAGTTTCAAGGTCCCAAGGAAAATCTAAGTCATCATTGGTATGGGTACCTTCTTCAAGTTCATTATCCTGCTCGAGGTCAGCCATAAAGAATGGCACCTCTAGATTGATTGGTTCTTCATGTGTGAGTTGAGGATCTACCTGTATCACCTTAGCATCTATCTGTGAGAAGATGGGGTCTAATGAATGGCAGTTGTCGATGGTTGCCAATGTTTGTATCCAATTATTGACATTGCTTTGTGAATCGGCTATGGCATGCTGTTACAGGGGAGCTGATTTGCTTGAGATCATCGTTGAAGATGTGTCATTCAATGCTCTAGGCACAATTGGTTTTATAGCTCCTATCCCCACATTCACCCTGACTGCGGTGTCGTCATTTTGGATTGTCAAACTATTAGTTCCCCAATCATGGAGGATTGATGCTTCTCGCAACCAAGGACGTCTCAGTAAGATTTGAAAGGATTTTTTGGGGAGATCCAAGATTGTGAATTGAAGGGCGCATTTGAGTTTCTCTGATTTTGAATTTTGTGAGCATTGTCTCTATGGGAAGCAGACTAAATCAGCCCATAAAAGAAGGGGAAAGAAAGAGTTTGAAATGCTTGATTTGGTGCATTCAGACGTATGTGGTCCCATGCCTACACGGTCATTAGGCGGGGCTGGATACTATGTGACATTCATTGATGATGCAACTAGGAAAGTGTGGGCTTATGCTATAGCTCGGAAGAGTGATGTGTTCCAGGTATTTCAGAAATGGCTGGCCTTGGTTGAGAATCAGTCAGGTAGAACGCTTAAATGCCTACGTACTGACAATGGTGGAGAGTAGCTCACTCATGACTTTTAGCATTTCTGTGATACACGTGGGATTAAGAGGGAGCTCACATCCCCTCATACTCCAGAGCAAAATCCAATTGCAGAAAAGATGAACCGTACCATTCAAGAAAGGTTGCAATGCATGCTTTCCAATGCAAGTCTTTATGGTAGTTTTTGGGCTGAGGCAATGAAGACTGCAGTGCATGTGATCAATAGATCACCTAGTAAGAGTTTGGATGGTGGTATTCCTGAAGAGTCATGGAGTGGCAAGAAGCCCTCTTACTCTCATTTGCGTATATTTGGGTGTGAGGCATATGCACATGTGCCAAAAGAGCTTCGAAAGAAGCTAGATCCTAAGTCTAGGAAATGCATCTTTCTCGGTTATGGTGAAAGTGGAGAGATGGGCTATCGTCTCTGGGATCCAGAAGCAAAGAAGATCATACATAGCCATGATGTGGTCTTCAATGAGAAGAAGATGCATAAGGCACCCATGAGGGATGTGGAAATGAGGAGAATCACTTTCCAGGATGTGAATCCACCTGCATATGTTGATAGGCAGCAAGCTGTCCATGCACCAAATGTGCAAGAAATGGTACCACCAAGTACTCCCACAGGTATACAATCAAGGGTAGATGATGGATCATCTATTGGTGGAGATGATGAGCCAAATGTGGCTGATATGCAGGTGGGACAGCAAGCTGAAATGCCCTTGAGAAGATCTTCTAGAGTGCCTAGACCGCCTGATAAGTTTGTTCCAGGGGTAGACTATGTGATGCTTACTGATTGCGGGGAGCCTTCTTGCTACAGAGAGGCTATGATGCGTGAGGATCAACGCAAGTGGGAGTATGCTATGCAATCAGAGATGAGTTCACTTATGAAGAATAAGACTTGGGACTTGGTTTCTTTGCCACATGGAAAGAAAGCATTGCCATGTAAATGGGTCTACAAAATGAAGGTCACAGGTGATGATGTGCCTAGGTACAAGGCCCGTTTGGTCGCTAAAGGGTTCAAGCAAGAGAAGGGTGTGGACTTTAATGAGATATTCTCTCCAGTTGTGAAGATGACCACACTTATATGCATGCTTGGACTAGTGGCATCAGAGGATATGGAGCTTATGCAGATGGATGTCAAGACAGCTTTCTTGCATGGGGATTTGCATGAGGAAATTTACATGGTGCAGCCGGAAGGCTTTGAAGAAAAGGGCAAAGAGCATTTAGTTTGCAAGCTGAAGAAGAGTCTCTATGGTCTTAAGCAAGCACCTAGAGAATGGTATCAGAAGTTTGATGCTTTCATTCGGTCCCAAGGTTTTAGAAGGAGTGAAATTGATCACTGCCTCTACACTAAAAGGGCTAAGGATAATAGCCTGATAATCTTGGCACTATATGTAGATGATATGCTATTGGCTAGCAAGAATACTTATGAGCTAGATGCATTAAAGGCCAAGTTTCATGAGGCCTTTGATATGAAGGATTTGGGATTTGCACGTCATATTCTTGGTATGCGCATCACGCGTGATCGGAGTAGGAAACTCCTTTGGCTTTCACAAAAAGAGTATGTTACAAAAGTATTACAGCGTTTCAATATGGAGGGGGGGAAGGCAGTGAGTACTCCATTGCCTCCATATGTGAAACTGAGTCATACAGATAGTCCCAAATCAGATGAGGAAAGGGCCATGATGGCCAAGGTTCCTTATGCATCAGCAGTTGGGAGTCTTATGTATGCTATGATAGCTACTAGACCAGACATTGCATTTGCAGTGGGAGTTGTTAGCCGGTATATGGCTAATCCAGGAAAGAGGCATTGGGAGGCAGTTAAGTGCATCATGAGGTACATGAAGGGTACCAAGGAGATGTGCATTTGCTTTGGTAAAGGAGACATGCGTGTACTTGGGTACACAGATTCAAACTATGCAGGGCATGTGGATGGGCATGTGGATAGTAGGAGATCCACTTCTGGTTATGTGTTCACCTTTGCAGGTGGTGCAGTGTCGTGGATGTCTCGCACACAGAAGTGCATTGCTTTGTCTACCACAGAGGCTGAGTATGTTGCAGCCACAGAGGGTTGCAAGGAGGCTATATGGCTTGATCGGCTAGTGGGAGATTTGGGGATTCATACAGGTGTACCGACATTGCATAGTGATTCCATGAGTGCTATTCAGCTAGCACGGAATCCGGTCTTTCATGCAAAGACCAAACACATTGAGGTCAGGTGCCATTTCATCAAGGAGGTGCTTGAGGACAAGCGCATAGAGCTTGTCAAGGTTCATACAGATGATAACCCTGCAGATATGCTGACGAAGAGTCTACCTAGTCAGCGGTTTGAGTATTGTCGTGTATTGATGGGCATTGGATAGTATGCTCACTGGTTGTTCTCCCTTAAAGGCACATTGTCCTTTAAGTGGGAGGTTGTGGGGGTTAAAGGTCACTGTGCCTTTACCCCGGTTATGTACAATACTCAAACACATATATAAATGAATGAAAAAGAAGATTAGGGTGGTTCTGCACCCACCAAAACTTGTGTGCCTCTCTGTTTCTCTCTCTCCCTCTTCCAGTCTTGCTTTCGTTGAGAGCACTCTCACTCCTAATCCTCAAAAGTGACACCCATATGCAAGCAATTCAAAGATGGATCAAGTGTGAACACTAAACCAGAGTGGAGGAGACAGCTCCAAAAGGAGACTTCAATGCATGCATGAAGCAAGTTGTTCAAGGCCAATCTAAGAGACAAATCCAATAGGTCATCTAAGGTCTAATGGACACTCAAGGCATGAATCCATGGGCCATTTCTTCAAGGTCTAACTTCAGAAGCCATATACAACTTTGGAGTTTACATTTGCCTTTCAAGAACAAATCCAACTTCCATAATTCAGGCCCAACATTAGAATTCATGTGTTCAAGCTCAAACAATCATTACTCTAAGATTGACTTTATGTGGCCTAGATGTGACGACCCCAACAATAGAGACCAAGAAATGGCGATGAGACTTTGGCCTCCGAATAACAATTGTTAGTGAATGACCATTCATGATCCAAGAGTTGTGAGGCTTGACTTTGCACTCGTAAGGACCCCAAATCAATAATAACTCTTAAAAGTTTGGCGCCAGCTACGGCGAAGTCAAGAGATGGAGTCAATGGCTCAAGGTCCAGAGGTTAGACCTATATGGAAAAATTCAATTATGACATCCAATAATGCTTCACGATATCCAGATTTGAACTTCATCCATTCCATATAAGCATAGGATCTAATGGCCTAGACTCAAAATTTAAGCCTAGTGATCAAACAAAAGCCAAGGTTTGGCCATAAGTCCAGGACCAACAAGATTCGTGGTCAAACTTCAAAGGCTCGATCTCAAGGTCATCTTCAAGGATAGTCTAGTCGACCTTTGAACCTAACAACTCGCATTCAAAGATGTTGATCCAGTGCCCAATCTTCAATGCCAGAATCCTCACCAAACAACTATGAATGCCTATCTGTCGAGCGAGTATTGTGGGTGCACCTATTCTTGGACTTTAGTTCTTAATCCAATTGTCAGCTAAGTCAAGGTGCATGAAAACCATTACTCGTTTGAGTTCTTGAGGATAAATAGCCAAGTAACAATTCTTTTCATTATGTCTATACTTCTTACAAGTAGTGCATTGTGGTTTGCCCCTATTCTTGCAATACCTTTCCTCATGGTTTGTCATTCCACAGTAGGTGCATTTCACCTTCTTATTTCCCTTTTGGAAATCGGTCTTAGTGCTTCTAAATGCTTGATACGAATGGAGCTAGAAGCATTGCCCTCCATTAACTTGTTTTTGCTTTTTGTTTCCAATAGAGATGCTTCAATATCATGTAATGTAAGATTGCCCATATTGGACAATGTCTCAACCAATGTACTATATCCATCAACGTCGCAATTGGAGCGTTGGATTCATCATTATCAAGAGTGTGTTTGAGAGTCATTAATTGTTGTTGTATTCCTTTGTACTTGTTGAGGTGACTAGTAAGATCTTCCTTTGGATTATATTTGAGATGCATCAACAATTGGACTTATGAGTGCCGTACATCCATGCCAAACACCTTATTTAACCCTTCCCATGCATTCTTAGCATCAAGGATGCCATCAATGTGATAAATAACCTCATCACCAAGGTTGTAGGCTATATTGCCAAGTGCCTTTTCATTGCTTCTTTCCCTCTTCTACTATTTCTTGTGTGTCATGCCCTTTGATTAATCCCCACAAATTCTTGTGCATGAGTAAATACATTATCTTGGATTGCCACATATAAAATCCGATACCCGTTAACTTTTAACTCAGAGAAACCTTGATGTCTTGCATAAGTAAAGTACCAACTCTTACTTTTCCTTTTTGTTGTAGTTTTCTTTACCTTCAACTTTTTGTAGTTTACGGATTCACATGAGGATGGCATCCTGCAATGCTTAGTCCTTGACTCCTGAGGAGAGAACCAAGAATACCTAACTGCCATGTGTCTTAAAGTGGAGCTTTGGCACAAAAAGAAGCTATAGTCGTGAAGCATGCAAAAATCGTCAGGAGCAGATTTGTTGTCGTGAAGCCTCCGAATCATCAAGGCACTGGCAGGTCCTAGACAGAGTGCAATCCAGTTGTGTTTGTGGAGAGAAGGCGCAGTGACATGCTCAGGATGCAAGGTCATAACCAAGGCATTCTTTCTATCATTACCAGAGACATCAACGACAGAGAGAAAGGCCAAAACCAAACCATCTATAAGTGAGCAACAACATATGAAACAATAGCCAAGTAGCTTGAACCTTGACTGCTCTGTCTGGTGCTAATCTCTCACGATCCAATCTTGCTATGTGGAGTTGTTCTGAAGCATAGACTAAACACAAGGCAGCTCGAAGTGAGCTCGAACTGAATAAGAACCGTGCAAGAGTAGCTTGACTGCCAAAAAGACTCATTGAAGTAGTTGTGTAGCGTCCTGAAGCGAAGTCAGCACGAACAGCCATGCCTTAACAACCAAGACTAGCAAGTGAGCTCTGGAGTATTCTAGGAAGCCGCTCAGGCTAGAGAGGGTTCAAACAAACAGCTATAGCAAGGTTGTCATAGAGATAGGCATTGAAAGAATGAAAACGAAGGAGAGGCGACTAAGAGAAGTTGAAAACAGGAGTGAATGAACTTTTGGAGGATACTCAGAAGGCTCTCATACCAAGAAAAGAAACAAGAAATGCTATGCAAGCTCAAAAAGAACGAACATAGCGAAGTAATAGAAAATAGCAAGTCGCTTACTTCTTCCATTAGGTAATGCCTCTAGATATAGGCATGGATATATCATCCAAGCCACTCTTCTAGAGGGCTTCCATCCAATCATATGCAAGTACAATCGTATCATCAATTCATTGATGTTTCCACTCTACATCACTCTCAAAGCTCTTTATCATCACATCTCTCAACATCATACACATAGAAGGATTTCGTGAAAGAAAAGTGTGGAAGAGAGAGTGGAGAGAATATTTGTCGAGAACTCCTCCCTTCATACCATAAAGAGGAGTAGTCATCACTATAAGAGTTGTGCTGCCCCATGAGTGCCAAAATGTTTTGCAAGATGAGCCAACCCTAGACAGGGGACGAAGACCGTAATGCCTTGAGGGGCTCAATCAAGTCTCTAGCTCCTTTGGATCGCCCTAAGTCTCAAGGGGGTAAATAGCTCTAAGTCCATATTCACCTTAACATAGGATTCTAGGGGCCTCCTATCTCATGCTATAGAGTTCCAAGGAGACTCATTCATTTGCTCAAGTGTCAACATTAGAATGAGAGGAGGGAAGTTAATGAGAGGAGGGAAGTTTGAAGGGCTCGTGTACAACTTTTGGCTCCATCTAGACAAAGCATCTTTGGCCTTGAGTTTCTACATACGGGAGACATTGTAGCTCCACGCTAGTAGTTTCAATTAATCAATTAGTTTTCCTTGCTACGCATCATTTTGCAGCCTACCTTATTATATATGGTAGTCAAATGTTAACCCCATGTCAGGCCAAGGATCCCAAACAGCTCATGGAGCCCTTTGCATTCACCATTCTAATCTTCACTCACAGGAGACTAAGTGGGACATGTGTGTTTACAATCAAGCGAACCTATCAAACCCACAAAGACACCTTTATCATTGATAGCCTTGGATACGAAGCCAAGGTGAGAGAAGCATTCAATCATCTCTTGCAAATTTCCTCGGTCACCTAATTCTTCTCAATAGAAGGATATCCCCTTCTTCTCAATGGTCCCCGAGCTCTTCTCAATAGAAGGAACTCCAAGAAAAAGGATTCTAGGGACGGTATCATCTTCCATTTCCATCCCAACATAAGCCCACTTTCCATTGCACATTGGATTGTATAGTAGGCTCATGGGAGCCCTCATCATTAGCATTCCCAAGCTTGAAGCTAGTTTGAACCGTGATGGCATGTCATTCTTACAAAGCTTCCTAGTTTAGCATGATGAGTGGAGACCCATTTCAACGGTGCTACTTGCTCTATGACACAAACTCCACAGGCGGAGTCATCTTACTCAACACTTATCTTGAGAACTCAATATCAAAAGCAAAATCCATCTGTATTATGACCCTAATATTCCAATGAGAATCCAAGTCTGCTCAAAGTACAGAATCAACATCAAGAGGTGGCTATCAGGAAATGAATGAAACCAACGAGACTCGTCATTAGGCTGGGACTCAATTTCACTAATTTTTGATTGGTTGTCAGCAACCACTAGCAGGTGATGATGGCACTAGCTCATCAATTTGTCTCATGGCCCTTCAGTCATCCGGGTATGCAATGTAATTGCCTTTTCTAGATAACCAAAAGAGCATCAAGCAAATGCAAGATAGGTGAACTTATGCGCAGCATGGGGGCAAGGGGGAATGAACAACTTAGAGCTATGTTAATGCTAAAGGAGAGATAGAAAGAAAGATTGGAATCATTGAAGGCAAGTTTATTTTATCACTTAGAGCCAAATCGGTTTGAATACAAACACCTTAGGGTTGCACTCCACAAACAAAAGTATGCCTATGTTGTAGTTGTGACCCTAAGTTTTAGGACACTAGAACCTTATATACAAGTCTCCTAATTGACATTTGTGATCGCTACTACCCACCACATTTACAATAGTTTGTGCCTCCCTCATCAAAAGGGTAGGTGTCATAACTTTGTATCTCTCCAAGCTATTAATGGTGCATAGCCTTCAATGGCATCCTTAGTTTGATGGTGTCGCTGACTATCCATCATGCACCATTAATAGTCAAGATCCTTCATCAACTCACTTCATTATGTAGCATCGCCTAACTTGTTGCCTAGTGCCATTTATGGACTAGGTATTCTCCATATGATGTTGACAAGTAGATTTGAGATGCTCCTCACTTTGTAAGTCCCTCGGCTAGTAGCTCTAATCATCCTTAGTTCAGGAGCTTGTTTGCCCACTTTATCCTTTGGTCTATGAGCTTTCCCTTGATAGAAGTTGAATCCCAAAACATCAAATTTCAGGGGTCAACATTCACCCCAGCTCTGTTTCAAGCCACATCCTTGTGGCTCTAATCTCCCAAGTCTAATCGTGAATGTGTTGACTAGTGTTGCCTCGCCATGGTAGGGTGAGGGTGGGAGGGATGTTGCATTCATGGAGCAAGTCATAAAACTTCTACACCTTGTGACAGATATCTCGCTCATTCACTAGTAGACATTTTTTGCCACCTTTAACCCAACTAGTAGCTCATGTTGGTGTCTCACATCGCAATGAATCAAGTAATGACATTTTGTGGTTTTGTTGCTACCTTGTGGATATTTTTTGCTTGGTGGAGCTGTAGCATGATGGCTCATTTGTATGTCGGCTGTATGTTGAGAAGAATCAATAGGGACATTGGGGAGAGGACTATTCATTGTGCTTTGCGCCTTTGCCCTTGCATTGCTTTGTGTTGTGCTTGCTAGTAGTAGGTTATCAATGTGGATATTGGACTACGGGGATCCTCTACATCTAGGCTACTTCGGAATCCCCCTTGCCCTATCCTACTCCTCTCTTTAATGATCCTCTTTTGTTTGGCCTTGCATATTTCTTTGCGTTGTTGGAGCAAGCCTAGAATCTAGACTCAAGGCCCTCTCGTTCCTTTGCTTCAATTCTCCACTTTTGCCTTGTCCGCCTCCTTAGTTTGCCTTCTTGCTACTTCCTTTCCTACTTCCATCAGTGTTTCAGCCCCTTTTATGCTTTAGCTTCATTCGCTACCTATTCCTTGTTGCTACGACCTTGGTTGTCATTGGCTTGTCCATTAATAAAGGCATTTTCTCCTTGGCTTCTCTAGCCACTTGGGTGGTTTCCTTTTGTCCCATATTCACTTGGCATGGAAATACTCCCATTTAATCAATGTACTGAAAAAAAACACACTTAACTTTTTTTTTTTTGTGAAGACAAGATGCCTTTGTATTACAAAAAGCAGCCCCCAAAGGGGCAGCTAAAAATACAAAACGCGCACAAAAATATGTACGAGCCATTGCAAAAATACATGCTCCAGCAACAGTTCTCCATTATACTTCAACCTAACACTCATATGTCTACAACAAGCTTGATTGGTTTGTGGCTAAGTGTTGATTTTCAAGGAAGGGGTGTTTATGACACCTGTCTTCCCAACCAAAGTACTCCATTCTCTCTCTCTGCCCTTAGCCTCTCTCGCTAGCCCCTCCGCTCAGCCTCTCCGCCTCAACCTCTTCCGCTAGCCCCTCTGCTCAGCCTCTCCGTCTCATCCACCCCTCACCCGCTCCACCTCCCCTTCGCTCAGCCTCTCTGCCTTAGCCCCCTCACCCGCTCTCTCTCTCTCTCTCTCTCTCTCTCTCTCTCTCTCTCTCTCCCCCTCCCGTCCGTACAGCCCCGTCCGTACCTCTCCGTCCATACTTCTCCATCCGTACAGCCCGTCGACCGTTAGCCCTTCGCGTCAGCCAGTAGTTACCCCAGCCAACAGCAAACACACTAACCCCAACCCCATGTTGGGCTAAATCCCCAACCCAAACCGGGGGTTAGGTTCAACTAGGGGGCTCAACAAACAACCAATTATGGATTGGCCTACCCTTTCCTCCAAGTCCCCCTCAACTCCTTCAACCTCCATCAGGATTCGGTACTCTACAGTTGCACCCTCTCCTTATGCACGGAATTACCAACAAGAATGCTCAAAACATCCCATCCTTACGCAATAGGAACAAATTTTTTATCTGCAACAGGCAGTGAGAGAGCTACGATTGGAACTGGCAGAAGTAAAGGCTCAACTTCACATTCTGGAAGGGCCTGGTAAGCAAGCAGTAATTGATGAGGCTTGTAAGGATTCCCACCCCTATCCCACAACTAGTCTTTATAGTCAAAGATCTTGTTCACATTGAAGTACAAACTGCTAAGGAGGAAGTGATTGTGGAAGTGGACACCAAAGCAAGTCTGATATTCAAGCAGAGATTAAAGAACACGAAGCTAGAAGTGATAATGTGCTGAAGATTAGAATAGGGGGACTCCCAGAAGATTGGTACAAAGAGGACACAATGTGTGAAATATTGACAAAGATCAAAGCAAGCTTGCCCAACATTGAATGATGATGAGCAAGATGATGACGACTCCAAGCCAACTTCTATTATGCACTATAAAGGTCATGCAATCCTTACAATTAAGTCAAAAGATATGCGGATCAAGCTCCTTCGACAATCTTACAAGCTGAAGGGTACCAAAGTATGGATAGCAAAGGAGCATACATAGGCTCAACTCAAGAATAAGGCAACTGAATTAGCTGAAGTCAAGCCTGCCAGAAAGGATGGAAAATGGGCAGTTTACCATGAAGGCGTAGCTCTAATCAAAGAATTTAAATCAAAACGAAAAGACTCTCATACTTAAACTGATGTACAGCTGTTTACTGTTTCAGACTATTATGTAGGTACTCTAAAATAATGTGGGTTGCTTTTGCATTCCTTGGGAGCTGCCATGTGCTCTCCCTAAAGCAGATGTACTGGAGGGTTTCTTGCTGTCCCATAGACCTTTTGGTCTCCAGTGGACGTTAATAGACTTTCTTTCTTTCTTTCTTTCTCCCCCGATCCTCCAACATAATGTACATATAATGAAGTTACATATCATATGAAGTTATCTTTACGAGGCCCCTTCAATCGTGCCACATCACGGACGCCGAGGCTGCACGATTAGAGGGGACTGCCCTATCAAAGTGCACATCCTCCCTAAATGATCCCCCCTACCATTACCTTACATCCTCCCTCTACCTTTCACCCACTCTCCTGCCGTGCCCCAGCCAATGAACAAGAATTACCATAACATAAGGGACATTTGTGATCAACTCGTTATATATTCAGAATACTTTAGTTTACTAATCTTTATGGTAATGATTGCATGATATAAATGGTCCCATAAGCACGATTCTTTCCTTGACATTAAAGTGGTTTGCTTCTCTGACAACAATGTTTGCTCCACTATGCCAAGTGCAGTGCTTGATGTATTGATAATGGCACATGCAATAACCAGCTTCTTACTGTGCCCACATAACTTCCATCAATGGATGTGTCTTGTGACGTCCCAAGCATATCTGGGCCATACCCTTAATTATTTTGGGAAAAGAACATACATATTCTTGCATTGCAAATGTCTTGTACCCCCCGCGAACATAACTGCACAATTCCACCAACCTCAGTCCAACTGTATCCTGGCTCCTTCCATTTTTTTCACTCCCTTTGTCCCGACCTTCTCTTCCTCCTGCATGTGAAAATCTGCAAAGATGTTAGACATCAAGACATAAGCTGCAGCATCCTTTTCATCCAATTGCACTACATGTTCAAAGGCCAGTCTTCCGAGCTCCACATTGCCCCACTTTCGACAAGCACCCAAGACAGTATACCACACAATAAGATTAGGATGAAAAGGCATCTTCTTTGCCATCATGACTGCCTCATCTAATCGACCTGCACGGCCAAGTAGATCAACCATGCAAGTGTGGTGCTCGATAGTTGGAGTGATGCCGTAGTCTTTGCTCATAGCCTCGAAGTACTTCTGGCCCTCATCCACTAGACCTGTGTGAGTACAAACTGTAAGAACAACAAGGAATGTGACTCTGTCTGGCCTTATGCCTTCTCCTTCCATTCTCTCAGCCATGTGGAAAACAATTTCACTTTCTCCTACCTGGGCATATCCTGAGATTAGTGCATTCCATGAGACCTCATCTCGAACTAAAAGCTTGTCAAACACTTCTCGAGCTTCCACAAGGGAGCCACATTTGGAATACATATCCACCAAGGTGTTGCCAACAAAAATGTCTTTCTCCAACCCCTTTCTGGCAATCTCAGCATGTATTTCTCGGCCTTTGTCTATAGTTCCTATGCTGCCAGAAGCTTTCAAGCTGCAGACGATTGTGACAGCATTTGCAGAGACATCATCGAGTTGCATCAGTTCAAGATGGTCCCGCGCTTCCTCACCCAGACCCTGCTCAGTATACCCTGCGATTAGTGCATTCCATGACACCTCATTTCGAACTGGAAGCTTGTCAAACACTTCCTGTGCTTTTGCAAGGGAGCCACATTTGGCAAACATATCCACCAAGGTGTTGCCAATCAAAAGATCACTTTCCAGCCCCTTTCTGGCAATCTCAGCATGTATTTCTCGGCCCTTGTCAATGGCCCCTACACTGCCGCAAACTGTTAAAATGCAAGCAAATGTGACAGCATCTGGAGACACATCCTCCAGTTGCATTTGTCCATAACAGTTGAGCCCTTCCTCACCAAGCCCATTTTCAGCATATCCCACAATTAAGGCAGTCCATGAGACCACACCTTGAAATGGCAGTTTGTCAAACACTTCACGTGCTTCTGCAAGACAGCCACATTTCGCGTACATATCCACTAAGGCATTGCCAACAAAAATACATCTTTCCAATCCCTTTCTGGCAATCTCAGCGTGTATTTCTCGACCCATGTCTGTGGCTCTTATGCTACCACAAGCTTTCAAGCTGCAAACAAGTGTGGAAGCATCTGGAAAGATGCCCTCAATCTGCATCTGCTTGAAACAGTTCAGCGCTTCCTCGCCTGGACCATGTTCGGCATATGCTGCAATTAGCACAGTCCATGATACCTCATCTCGAACTAAAAGCTTGTCAAACAATTCCCGTGCTTTTGGAATTGAGCCACATTTGGCATACATATCCACCAAGGTATTGACAACAAAAAGGTCTCTTTCCAACCCCTTTCTGGCAATCTCAGCATGTATTTCTCGGCCCTTGTCTATGGCTCCTATGCTGCCACAAGCTCTCAAGCTACAAATAAGTGTGAAAGCATTTGGAGTAACACCCTCCAGCTGCATCTCTTCTAAACAGCTCAACCCCTCCTCACCAAGACCCTGCTCCGTATATCCTGAGATTAGTGCATGCCACGAGACTTCATTTCGATTTGGAAGCTTGTCGAACACTTCCTGTGCTTTTGCAAGCAAGCCCCATTTGGCATACATGTCCACCAAGGTGTTCCCAACAAAGACATCTTTTTCGAACCCCTTTCTGGCGATCTCAGCATGTATTTCTTGGCCCATGTCTCCGAGTCCTATGCTGCCACAAGCTTTCAAGCTGCAAACAAATGTGAGAACATTTGGAGAGATGCCCTCCAGTTGCATCTGTTGAAGACAGTTCAGAGCTTCCTCACAAAGCCCATGCTCCACATATCCTGCAATTAGAATGTTCCAAGAGACTACATCTCGAGCTGGCAGCTTGCCAAACACTTCCTTCGCTTTTGTAAGCAAGCCACATTTGGCATACATATCGACCAAGGTGTTGCCAACAACAAGATCTCTTTCCAACTCCTTTCTGGCAATCTCATCATGTATTTCTTGACCCTTGTCTATGGCTCCTATGCTGCCACAAGCTTTTAAGCTGCATACAAATGTGACAGCATTTGGCATGACACCCTCCAATTGCATCTGTTCGAAACAGTTCAGTGCTTCCCCACCAAGACCATGCTCGGCATATCCTGCAATTAATGCAGTCCAAGAGACTACATTTCGAATTGTAAGCCTGTCAATTGCTTCCCGTGCTTCTGCAAGGGAGCCACATTTGGCATACATGTCAACCAAGGTGCTGCCAACAAAAAGATCCCTTTCCAACCCCTTTCTGGCAATATCTGCATGTATTTCTTGACCTCTTTCTGCATCTTTCAGCCTAGCACAAGCCTTCAGTAGGGCAACAAACGTATACTTGCTAGGATGTACAGAATCCTCTTGCATTTTCTGGTACAGGTTGAGGGCATGCTCTGATTCCCCACATTCAATATAACCCATGATGAGAGAAGTCCAAGAATACACATTCCGATCGATCAATGTATTAAAAACCTGTTGAGCATCCCACAAGCTCCCAACTTGCACAAACATGGGGACAAGGTAATTCCCAAGAAATCTATTATCTTCCAGCCCACTTTTGCACAAGTAGGCATGCAAGCGCTTGATATACGATCGATTTGCCTTCTCTCTGCATTTATGCAAGATGGATGTAAGGTTCTCAACTGAAAGTAGCTGGGGCCACCCTTCCAAAGAAGTGATTGCCTCTTCTACACTGAGCGTCTCCCAACCACTCTTATCTCGGAGTGCTTGCGCTATAGATGCATTCACCTGTATAGCGGACCTAAAGCTGGCCTTTCCACACTCCACAAAGCCACGGTTGTCAGTGTTTAACCAGGCCTGACCCGTGGATGCACTGGCCCTCTGCATTCCCTTGCTCCTGGATTCCTTCAATGTCTTTAAGACAACCTGCATTCTACCAGCCTTTTATCCATAGTAACCCCCCCGGTGATCATATGCCTGAAATCTGAAGGTCTTGGGTTTGTCTGTTAACACTGTTAACAGACTAAGTAGCCAACCGCTTTATCTGTGCACATCATTCAGTTCACATTTCCATACGTGAGGTATCTCCGAAGTATGATCCCATAATGAAAACTAATGGAGAAGGTGATTGAGGCGTTAGGAAAAAACGTTTTTCCTCGATCAACGCAAGTAAGGACACCACCCTTTTGCCCACCGGTGCAAATAAACTAAAGGACGACAGTGCCCGAAAGCGAGCACCCCTCCGCCACCGCTCCACTGCCTTCCTGCCTTCCTTAGGAAGCCAGGGGGAAATCCAGTCTCCTGTTGATAGCCTGTGCAAAGGAGCTGCCAATCTTTGCCGCTGCAGGCAGTGGGAGGGTCGATCTCTCCATGCAAGCACTTGAGAGAAGCTATGGCTACATAGTTTTCTCGCGGTTGAATCTGTGTCGCCATTATGTAGAGACGAACTGAGCGGGAACAAAAGGATGGAGAGGGAGCTCCTTTGGTTGAGGTCGTGTTGGACTACTGGGTTCAGACCACCCGCGGAGCCCATGAGACTTCAAAAGAAAAAGGATAGATGGGCAGCCGGCGGTCGTGGTCTTTCACACCACCCGGCTCCATCGCCCGTGCCACTGCTAGGAAAACTGTAGCTCTGAGCATTTCCCAGCCATGGGGTTGTGAAAATTTTCTGCCAATGAGGCTTCCCGGCGCCACTGGCTAGCTGGCGCGGGAGGTTCTCTTAGGGCCAGGCAACGAGGCGTGGCGAAATGACCACCGACCATCCAAGCCGCGCGATTGATGTGGTCAAAGCAGAGCAGAGCCTTTGGGCGTGGAAACGTGACACGAGCAAAGCATATCAGATGGGTCGAGAGCAGAGCAAAGCTGTTGGAGGTAGACACATGGAACGAGTAGAGGAGAGCAAAGCACAAGATGACATGTGCTAACTTCTGCGAGCTCCCAAGTGCCCAAACTGTGGGGCCAGGGCCTCCAAGGATCCATATGGCCACCAGAGCCCAAAGCGACACCATTTACTTCCCGTATATGAACCACGGGAGTTGGTCACCGATGCACACACCAAGGCAATGTGGGAACAGCCCCTTAAAGCACTTCCCCTGACAAGGCTCAAAGTTCAGCATTGCAATGCTCAGGCTAAACTTGCATCACAGGGTCCCCACAAAAGGTTTGCTAAGTTTGAAACAGCATTTATGAATCTTGACAAAGATTTTGCAAACTGCATGGAGGATGGAAACGGCATTTATGAAGCTTGACACAGATTTTGCAAACTGTTTTAATAAATGGCATGGAGGATGGAAGGATGTGAGCCAATCGGAGTGTTTGGGTATTTTAATGCTGAACTAGCAAACCTCTATATAGCTCAGCCTGGCTAGTAGTGCAGAGTGTTTGGGTATTTTAATGCTGAACTAGCAAACCTCTATATAGCTCAGCCTGGCTAGTAGTGCAATGCTATGAAAAAATAAACTCTAGAATTAATATCAACACGGGGACATTATTTTTTGCCACTAGTGGGGCTGCCTAGTAGGCTTGGGGGAGCCCTCTTAAGGGACTACTAGTAAGGAAGATGAGGTAGGCAAAAGAAAAAACTCATGAAATCCATTTGTGATAGACTCCACCACCTATCACCACCTTGGTTGTAAGCTGCATTGGAATTTGGATTCCCATGCTCGAGAAAGAATGGAAATTAATTGTGAAGGCCCAAATTGGAAGGATGCTTATCACTCAAGGTGTCATAACCGAAAGTCGAGGGCTTTAAGATGATATCCATTACTCTTTCAAACGTGCCTATCGGACGGTTTGTCCGACTATTTACTAATTCTATAGTATTCTTTGGTTTTGCATTCAAATAGGATCTCTCAGGTCTATAATTCTTCAAATCCTTGATTCTCTCTTTAATATTATCCCTTTGAAAGTAGGTCAAACAAATCTGCTAGGTTATACCGCTTGCCTCACATTCTTGCATGTTTGTCTTGCGAATGCAATCCAGGAACTTTGCCTTGCCAGTATCAACATGACCAAGAATACAAAAGATAGGCGACCACAAATCATCTACATTGACCAGTATCAACATGACCAAGAATACAACAGATAGGAGCACATAACTTTCACATCAATTGTGCTTATGTGTTGATGAAACGTACATCTTCAAACCACCCGGCCTATGGAATCAAGATCATCAGCCAAAGGGCTAGATTGCTTCTTCCTCCACTTGCCATGGTTGCAAAGACCAAGGGATGCCTTTGGGATCAGTGCAAGACTTCCAAGCAATCTGACTCACCACATCTTTGAACAATCTACAAGTTATCCACCCAGGGTGAAAGCTCCTCATGCTCACTGCTTTGCAATATGGAGATCCATGAGACCAAGAAAGCAAAGCTCATGAAAGTGTTTGCCTTCGATATGAGTTTCCCCTCTTCCAAATCCTCCATTATCTCGAGGTAACACTATAAAGAGGCCACATTGGCTAGTGTCCTTGATTTGAAAACTAATTTGTTGAGATGTGAAAGACATCCACTTCTCGACAATTAAGGCTTCTTTCATCTTGCACTTTTGGCATGCCCTCAATAATTCATGCTTCTTTTGTCTTGCACTTTCGGCACACCATCTTCACCTCACTCTGATCTCACCATTCCTTCATCATGGTGGTTCGAGGGAAATCCTCTCAATCGCTACACAATCTCCTTGAGTTGCTCTACTAGGGAAAAGCTTGGGTTGAATTCAGACTACTTAACCACCATAGCTAAACTAAAAATAACAACAACTAGTTTTAGCCACACACAACAAACCCATGCAGTCAATCATCAATACACACACAATTAACCTATCCTCAATACACACACAATTAACCTATTCTCACCGTCCCACATACACACATTACATTATACTATAAGTTTTACTACAAAGGCATTAAAGAAATTTTAATATAGACAATAATTAAAAAGAACTTCAAGGGACATAAAAATTAGAAGATAACTACAAAAAGCTAAAGGAAAAACAAATAGGTGAGGGGGTTCATCCACACACCCTCTCTAAAAATAACCTAAAAGTAATAAATAAGGAACTAAACTTCAACAACTTTTTAACACATAAATTATTATAAAAGGTTATCTACAAATATAAAAGGTGAAAGAAGGCCAAAAAAAATTTTAACTACTATGGGAGTTTAATGGTTTAAAAGAAGGAAATTAAGCAACAAAAAATAGTCAACCCTACAGTTGACTACACAAAAGAACATTAAAAGGGAAGAAAACTTAAGAGCACGTTTAAGATAAAGTTTTTAAAGAAGGACACGTGTCTACAATAGGTAAAACCCGCTTAAACACACGACTTCAACAAAAAAGAAGAATCAAGACATAGTGTTACGAAGGCCTCATACTGTGCTCTAGACTATGCAGAGAGCTACACAAACTGTTATGAAGGCCGTGTACCACGGAGAGCTTCAGCGCAAAGTGCAGAGTTGTAGGAGGCAGTAAACCAAGGAGGTAGAAGAATAAGCGAGACAAAGTAGCATGAGAGACGGCAGTAGTGGAGAGCTCAAGAAACATAGCTAGGAAGAAAACTGCGCTGTCGTAGAAATTAACAGAATCACATAGAGAAGAAGGGTCAAGCATCTGTGTAGATGAGAAAGGAGAAGAGAAAGAATGTCAAAGAGCTTGTGTTTTAGACCAAGAGGATGCTCCTCTCAACAACATTGAAGTGATCGCTTCACCAAAGGGAAGGAGAGAGCTGCGCGGTTAGTGGGGGAAATCACCGGTAAAGGAGCCAAGGCAGCTCTCGCATCATCCACGAAGAGCTGTCTAACGGTGGCTACCAACTAAGGAAAAGCTGTCTAAGGAGCAGCGAGGGGAGCACGGTCTTGAGAAGACGCACAAGAAGGAGATTTCCTAAGGTCGTAACAACTGAGGCAATTAGGAGTAAAGACGAGGAAAGCAATACTGAGGTGAAGTAGAGAAAGAGCGCAATAAGAATCGAGGCTAGCATCAAGCTTAAAGGGACGCAAGTTAGGAATAAGACCATGCAAGCAAAGGGCGGTTCAAGTGAAGGGAAGAAGAAAGCCATTGCATGGTGTTTCAAGAATTCTTTCCACACCACATCGTGCAAAGGCGTTGAAGAAAAGGTGGTAAAAAAAGGGGGTTTAGTTGTTTTGGTTACGTCACGGGTTATTAGTCCTTGAGTGACTATAAGTATTAGTCTAAAACAAGCCAACCTTTATTAAATTTAAACATGATAAGAAATAAAATATAATACAAATTAAAAATTGTACTAGTTATATTAAAAAAACCAAAAGGAGGGTAAGACATTAATTAGGGGGGTTAATAAAGAAAACTTGAGTGGGGTTTAAATACAATTAAAAGCAAATAATAATTATCAATTGAAGAATAAAAAATTAATAAAATGAATAGGGGTAGGAGATTAAATAGAAAGGGTATATTATTATTAGCTAGGGTAAGAACTAAAAAATAAAGGGGGGTTAATTTGAAAATTGGGGAGGACATTCTGCACGTGTGAGCATCAAATAAGAAAGAATTGTGTGGCAGTAGGGTAGAAGTTAGGTTACGGGAACCATCTAGGAAAGTATAGAAACTAAGGGGGCTAGGGTTTAGAGTTAGTGGCTTGGTTAAGGGTTTTAGAGTGGTGGTTTTGGGGTTAGAACCAGGGAGAAGTGTGCGTGTGTGATTTTTTTAAAAGAAAAATGTGTATGTGTGTGTGTGTGTGTGTGTGTGTGAGAGAGAGAGAGAGAGAGAGAGAGAGCGGGAGAGAGAGAGAGCGGGGGGGGTGGGTGGGTAAAAGGGGGGCGAGGGGATAGAGGGGAGTGGAGAAGAAGAGAGAGAGTACATGCAAGATGAGAGAGAAGGAAAGGGATATTCAAAGATAGAAAGAGAGAGAGAGAGAGATAGAGAGAGAGAGAGAGAGAGAGAGAGAGAGAGAGAGAGAGATCTATTAACATCTTTGGGAGGCCTCGCGGGCCTATGAGGCAAAGTACACATTAAAAAAGAGTAGCTACTACATCTATGGGAAGCAAAGAGTTGAGGAGTGCACATGGCATCTTATCTCGAAGTTATTTTAGCGCACAACTATGTTTCTAGTCTTACAATAAAGTGGCCTTCATCACATCAGGTTAAGACTGAGAGTCTTTGGGTTTGGATTTCAAATCCTTAATGAAAGCTTGCCCATCTTGATACACCGCCCATTTGCCTACTTTGCATGCTTCCCTTACTTTGGTGAGTTCACTATTCCTTTGTTTGAACTGAATTGGAGTGAGCTCCTCAGATATCCAAATCTTTGTACCCCTCAGTTTATGTGTTTGTCTAAGGATCTTAACTCTTGCTGCCCTCCCTCTGAAGTAGACTTATGATTGTGTGCCGTTTTGACTGATATTGTATACATCATTCTCATCCCACACAATTTGTGGTATTTCTGTCTTGAGGCATGTGATAATGTCTTCTATGTATTTTCCCTCATCATCATGAAGGCACTCCTCTTTCAACCCCCCAATGCGTAAAATTGTTCTATTAAGCAATCTAGGTTCTTGCTCTTTTACTTCCATATAGAGATCAACTTTATCTACTTTGTACTAACATCAACAACCTTTGATAGAACTTACTTGATTAGTGATCATCTCCTTGACCGTGGAGACAAGCTGTGGCGCTAGTGGTGATACCTGCATTTGTGTAATACTTCTGCCACATAAATTCATGTTTTCCACTGCTCTCCATGTCTTATACCTTCCTTCCCTTTCTATATGCTTGATTTTAAGTTATTAATCTCCAATAACTACTTGCAGAAAATATAGCTCCCAATAGGATCCCCAAAATAATTCCAAGCATTGTTTAGGATCTTTAGATGCCATGATCATAGGTGGTAGTTAAAAAGGATTAGAAAGCTATATCCTAGTATGTAATGGAAACCAAATGAGTCCATGCAAGCCCTTTGTCTTTAAGAGCCTTAGGGTGATTGGATGAGAATAATTTTGTATTCTTCACATTGAAATGGACTCTTTGATGGAGTTGAATGTGACTTTTGAGGTCTTGATTTTAGTATTGCTTTATGTTAGAAAAGATTTTCTATTAAAAGTTATATTCATGATTATGCAAGGTATGCTCATTTTCATAGTTCCTTTAAGCTATTAGGATTGCAAGATGTACATGTGGACCAGCTACTATGTAGGATGTTTACACCAAAATTTTTAGCACTTGAGTTTTTGGGTTGATAATTTCATTTCATAACTCATTATCCACTTGACCTTGCTCTATAATTAATATATCATTTGGATTATCTTTGGACTTAGAGTGTATAACACAATGTAGTTTGGATAGCAGTTTACCACACCAAAACTTATACAACAGTTTCGGATCTATCACTTAGCACTCTAAAAAACCTTTACTCTAAAACGATTGATTGAGCTTTCCATTTTTAAAGCCTAATAAATGTATATTTAAAAATAAACAAATCACTAAGGTCAATTTTCCTAAATTTCCAATGTTAAGTGGACTCACACCATGGATAATTTGTGACATTCTAAAAAGTGGAGGTTCCTTTTATGAGTTTTCATTCTAAGAGACACTTTTGTAAGTTTTTTTGTATGTTTGGGATTCGTTCCATAGCCTCATCAATGATTGAAAGCATCTATCTACTTAGCAACCATCATTGTCCCTATCAATAGGATCTAAAAATGGAACCTTGCTCATATGTGACTAGAGGAGGGTGAAGCTTTAGCTAACTCTCGTATAGTGAGGGGGGTGTTTCTTAGCAAGCAACCAAAATAAGAGTGCTAACTAATCAGCTCGACAATGCACTGGATGAGATAGTATTGTGGTGTGGTTGCTGAGTGGCATCAATCTGATTGAAGCAGCATAAGATGGAAGTGGTAAATCTGACAAGGACTTGCGATGAATTGCTCCAACGAGAAATTGCATTAAAAAAGGGAACACGGAGTCTCGAAAGAAAAAGAAGCTACCCATCTGAGAAGCATAGATCAAGGAAGATGAAGAAGAAGAAGAAGAAAAGGCAGTAAAGAAGAATGCAACAAAGAATAAGCTCAAGAAGCTCCTAAAAGAAATGGGCATCCAAGACAACCCAGAGAGGGGGAAGTTTTGATGCAAGACGATTGGCCACACCACGAACGAACATAAAGTGGGTGGGTTCTGCATAATCTGCAACTTGTCCACTAGGACATAACACTGAGAGTTGTTGGTACAACAAGAACAAGAGACCATTGACATGAATCAAAAAGTGGTATAGGAACCGAAGAATGCCTATCAAGGCAAAATAAAAACAAACAATTCATGCTACTTTTGTGGGAAAGAAGGGCACATGAAAAGTGAATGGTAGCTATAGCTTGACATGCTATCAAAAGCATGTGACAAATATGTGACAGGGAACCCCAAGCCAAGGTAGTGATCACCAAAGTAGACACGAAGGTGGTTAGAAGGTCACAAGGACCAGCCAAGGTCATGCAACTGCAACCTTCTTCACGTGGAAGGAAAGAATACCACAACAAGGATCAGAGAATTGAAGTAGAAGGGGCTGCTCTTCAAAGTGGGAATGTCAGATTGTCAGAGAGCCACTAACAAATGAGCAAGAGGTTGAGGGCAGCGAACCCTCATAAGAAGTTGGCTTTCAGTCTCAAACCAGTGGTGCCAGAGGAGTTAGTAATACCACGTCTATGCATAGAAATGCAACACATGAATGTACAAGTAGTGCTACATGTCAAAATAATAATTATACAAATAATGCATGCCAAGTATGGAGAATTATTTATATGGGCCGACTTCGGAGGTTTAAGCTTATCATGTATTTTGTAATCAACCTGTCTTGAGAGGACAGGTGAGTAAAGCTAATGTAAGAATTTGATTTCTAGATTATGTCTTAAAGATAGTTAGAATCAAGTAGCACATGCTTCAAGCAAGATTAGTACAGTTAATGTATTAAGTTTTGTTGAAATAGAATCTTATTTCTATAATTCTTTGCCTATGCAACTCTCATATGTATTTTGGTCAAATTTGGCAAGAAGCCTAAGATGGGAACTCTAGAGCAAATAAGGATTCTCAAGATAATGAGAATGCCACTTTTGAGAAAATTTCTTATATGAATGAATGCCATAAGAATCCTAATGCAGGTCATCTTGGAATACAAAAGATGTATGACTTAGTAAAGTGAAATTTGTATTAAATGACAATGGAAGTGTATGTCCATGACTGTGGCTAAAGTGTTAGCAATGCCAAATTAATAAAGCAAAATGTTTTAAGATTGGTGGCACATTGGCACATTGCATCCTCTAAAAATTCCTAACGCTAAATATGAAAGTATATCTATGGATTTTATCATAAGGCCACCAAACTTGCACCATTTATACATAGTAGGATAAATGTAAAGACACCTAAACTGGTGCAATAATTTATTGACCATATATTTAGACTTTATGGTTTGCCTTAAAACATAATCAATGACTGAGATGTGAAGTTTATTGGAGACTTTTGGCAAGCAATCTTTGAGAAACTAAACTGAAGTTTGACTAATCATCCTCAATATGATCGATACGTAGAGAGAGTGAATCAAGTTACAAAGGATATGCTAAGGAAAACATTTGAATACCAACCTAGATCACGAAATGCTCTAGATGTTAGAATATGAAGGTACAAACTGCAAAGTCTTCTAGCTCTATCACATCTCTAGGAGATACTAAAATGTCTCCATCTCCACGCTTTTCTTAGAGTCTACTTATATGGAAAACTAGGTGAACCTTGATATTGTTGCACCATTAATTTTCTTAAGATGCAGAAAGGATCATAAAATTTGTGGAAAACCCTTAAATAATTTTTCAGTCTTCAAAACTCTTACTCTTTTGGAATCTCACATGCCTTTCTAAAGAGTACTAGGGGAATGTTTTTTATTTGCATAAAACTTAGCTCTATCTTGAGGAATTTTTATGAAATACTTAAGATTCAACTTCAAAGAGGCAAGAGGGTTGCCAACTCCAAGAAAAGCTTCCCTAGCTATATATAAAATCTCAGGGAAGGAAGAATGTTACATCCCTAGCTAATCCAAGTTAGCTAGTAACTCAATAATGATGGATTAGAAGAGACCCTAATGGAAGGAATCAATGGACTAGGTTGGATGATCGCAACAAAAGTGGTATATCTAGATGAAGTCTGGAACGGGATGGAGCTTGTTTGCTAACTATGCCAATAGGCTAAGGCTATATACTGGGATAGGGACTAGTGTTGCATTAGTACCTGAACAATGTATTCTGGTAGAGACATGGCAATGGTTGGCAAGTTGTTTAGATACATCTCTCATGGATGGGGCTCCGTGGTATGGAACAAGGATCGATTGACCTAGGTCCAAGTCATGTTCCAATGTTGGAGAATGGGTCAGCAGATTGCTCTCAATGGTTTTGTTCATAGTCCATGGTTCAATGAGGATGATCGTGAAAGCTAGCTCAAATGAGGGACGAGCCTCGGTTTCTTTCTTAGATAACGTTGAAAGACAAAAAATACATCTATGAGAAGAATGGTACCAGCGTATTTTAGCATAGTAAGCTTTCAATTTAGAAACATTGCAATGGTCATCTTCCATGAGAAGAATGGTACCGGCGTATTTTAGCATAGTAAGCTTTAAATTTAGAAACATTGCAATGGTCATCTTCAATAGAGTGAGACCTAGAAGAATCAATAGAAGTACCGTTTTGTAAAGTTTTTGAAAGACTTGTTTTTAGGAAGAATCACATCTCTTACAAGGATAATAGCAGCATAATTTACAAAGGCTTTGAACTTCAATAGAATGAGACTTAAAAGAAAAAGGGAAAGAATCATCATACTTTTTAAACACCCCTTCTTGTAACGCATGTAATCTCTCCTACACAACAGCTTTGCCTTCTTTTTTTCCCATATTCATTACCCTCTTTGTTCCAGCCTAAAAAGACACACATTCAAGAGTATTTGAATGCTGAGTGGTTTTATCAATAAGGGCGGGGCATGATATATGGAAAAACATCACCCAAAAAAAGAGGCATAGTGCTAAGAGTTCTCGTAAAAATTTATGGAGAATAAGGCCAAGAGTTCTCAATACAACAAAAGAGCATTGAACCAAGAGTTCTCGTTAAAAGTTTACCAACCATTTAATGCAGCCTCCCCAAGCATTGTCTAAAATCATTACACTGATTCTGTCCATCAAGCTTCTTTAAATCCACTAACCCGAGTAGGATGAAAGTGTGCAACCTCGCTGAGCAGTTGCCACAACTGTGACAAATGCTTGCACATAGAAAACCTTTCAACTTTGGGGGCCTCTAGGTATAGGCAGCTCACCGCACAATGGAAAGGGAGCACAACTTTGTCATCCTCTCTAAACTTGAGCACAGGTGTCAGGGTAATAGCCATAGCATGAGAAAAATTGAAGGCATGCATCAAGATATACTGAATGTGAATCGTGCTTTTTCTGCGACACAGAAGGCATGCGATTCTTACAGTAATTTCCACTGAGTTTGTACGAAACGTGCAGTGTGAACATTTGACCAAGTTGATGCCCTGCCTTCCCAAGTCGTTCAGGTAATTGGATTATGGATGCATTCGTACAAACCTTACTTTAATTAGACAACAAAATCAAACAATCCACAGCTTCGGTCAAAAGAAAATGCTCTGATTGGGGGACATCTGGCTACGATATGTCTTCGGTAAAAGTGTCACAAGAATGCTGATTCCAGTTTTCTCCATGTACATCATTTTGACGTACACATCCTGCTACCCTCTTTGATAGGTAAATGTATTCCTTACTCTGCTTGCTTCCTTCAAAAGTTCTATTACTCCGTCCTGCTCCCATTGAGTAACCCAAGTAGGTTTACCATCGTATTTGTCAGGCAATCCAGATTTTCCAGCTTCCAATGAAGAGCACCCGCAAGCACCATGAAAGGTGGTGATAATAATGGAGTTTGAGTGAGCTAGCACTTTTGGATTGTTGGGAAGTGAGATCAGCCTGTTTTTCGCTGGGCAAATGTGAAAGGAAAAGAGTGAGGAAAGGATCTTATAGAAAAAGAGCATTTCAGAAACATGCCCTCAACAAATAAGAAACCCATCAAAATAGCTAACCTCTTCTGATGCAATATACTAAAAACAAGATGTGTTTGCTTATTAGCCAATATGCTTTTTCTTATCTAGCTGTTTGACCAGACCTTCCCACCAACCTGGTTACCTCTTCTAGACAGAGAAATTCCATAACCTCAGGCAATACAACCATTGGAATTTGTATGAGCCTAGTAAATAAATCTTGAAACTTTTGATAAAACAATTATGCCTTTTTCTTCTCTGCTTCTATGTGTTCAATGAACTTGGCTTTGTGTTCCGTGACACAAATCCATCAGGCTTAAAATTAGAGAAACTACGATCGTTCAGTGTCTGTAAAGAAAGTCCCATTATATTATTAGCCTATGATCTGTTAATTGCGTGGTCTGGGAACTGGATGCTCCCTCATCACAGAGCAATGGATTGTGATTGACTTGGAAGATTGCAGGATACCGTTTTTCTGATAAACTCAGAGACAATATTTGCTAGTTGGTGCTGGCTTATGAGAGGGGAGAAGATCGTCCTGAATGTCGCGCATGCTGATTCCCTTGGAAGAAAACAATCATATTTCTGATCGTGGCCGTTTCCTGGATAGACATGGAAGTTTTTTTTGCTCATGTCGGTCGTTGTTGTGGGATTCGTAAGCCTTGTGTAGCCAAATGTTCTTTTTGAAGCTGTAGTGGGAGCATCCCGATTTGAAGAAGTTTTCTTCGTGGGTATTGTGAGTCGTGGTTATTGTGTGTCTGTGTGATTGCTTCCTGTCAGTTTTTATGGGAATTAGTCTTGAGTCTTCGTGAGATGGATACTCTGCTCTAGCTGATGTACAATGTTCTTTTCTTGGGCACCCTCAGTGTCGTTTTTTATCCTTCAGAAGTTCTGGGTATAGGTTCTTATCAAGAATGGTTACATATGGTTCTAACTGCTGAAGAGGATCTTATTTGAATAGAGGATTGTGTTTCCTTTGTGTCTATTTTTGTTTCTTGAGTATTCCATCTTCCTGTCCTCCATTCCCCCCCCATCGTCTGTTTTGGCGTTCCTGTTGGGGACGAAATAAGAGCTTGAATTGGGATTCTTGGAGAGCTTGGAATTTACAGCTCTAATTAAGGACAGAAATGCTCTAGAAGTTCTTCTCCAGATATTGTCCTTTTGTCTCTTGGGAGAGGCAAGGTCTTGGTTGCAGTCTTTCTCGGTGGAGTTTTATGATGATTAGGACGACTTATTTTGAGGTGAGGGCAGCCTTCATGGACAGGTTTATGTGTGTTAGAGATCCTGATGCCATTTGGAGGGAGTTATGTTCCTTGCAGCAGCAACAGCCAAACCAATCAGTTGATGAGTATGTTGGCAAATTTATTGTGATGTGGAACAAATGGCAATTGGCTCTATTGCCTGAGACTCTTCCCAGGGTCATTAAGAAGGACATATTTGTTGCTGGCCTGAAACCGGAAATCAGGATTAAGGTAGCATGCAAAGAGTTGCCTACTTATGAGGATGCCCTCAGAGTAGCTAAGGAGAAGGAGAGGAAGCAGAAGAGGTTGACACAGATGTGTTGTGAGATGCCAGCAGTTCAGCATGTTCCTGAAATTGTTTCTCATGTGAAGATAGAAAAGCCTGAGATCAAGGAGGAGGAGATACATTAGATGTCTGAGCTCATGAAGAATCTAAGTTTGAATCTAATGAATGGTAGGGGACAAGGTAGACCACCAAATGGTTATGGTAGAGTCGGTATGCCTTCTACAAGTGGTTCAGCCTCATTGCAGGCAGGTAGAGGACGTGGTTCATATGCACCCTACATCCAGTGCTTCAATTGTGGAGAGGGACAGGGAGGAGGAAGCTGGTCCAAGTTCTAAAAAGGGGAAACAAGCTGAAGAAGTAATTACCTACCAGAGGAAGAAGAGAAAAGGCCCTGAAGAAAATTTAAGACCTTAGATTATCAAGAGCAGGGAGAGTATGACTTAGTAGAGGACCTATCAAAGAGAATGCTAGATATTACTTTAGCTCAAATGATTGGTCTGTGTCTAAGGCTTAAAAAGGAATGGAGTCGGGCTGTTAATCCAGCAAAGAAGAATATTCATAAATGAACTGTAATGCTGACGTCTTTCTCAGAGTCGCCTAATTTATTGCCTGCCGTGGAAGCTTGGCATAAGGAAAAGGGGTTTGGAGAAGCTTTACATAGATGGGGGTGCACAGATTTGTGTGATCAGGCAGTATTGTGTGAAAAGGCTAGGATTGAAGATATCTCGCTCCGTCCTCCAACATCTCGCAATGCCGGTGCAGGGATAGTGTGTAGCTCTAGTGCCTCGCATCGATGCTGAACACCTGCAGTTTGATGCTCCTGATGCCCCATCCTACCATGTCCCACTCCTGATCTTGGATGGGTACTAGGGTAGCCTACCCGATGACTAAGCACAAACTCGGCGTATAGCTGCATGGCAAATGACCTGGGTATTTGACGGTTGTGAGGCAATCGACCACCATTCACAGAGAGATATCTCGGATAAATGTGTGCTGCTATGACGGGGTGCCTACAACATAAAATATGAAAGGGCAGCCCTAATCATGGTCACATTGCCTCAGTGTGACCATCCCAAAACATATCATCTAAGGCCTACTGCCTGTGAGGTGACTCACGCTCAAACAACTCTCGAATGGCTCTCCAATCCAAGCCATCACCAGTGATCTCTGCCTCAGCCTATGCCTGAAAGGTATCCACAACGTCCTCAACTGTGTCCAATGGACCCAAAGCATCAATGACTGAATCTAGACTCACAACCAAGTGAGGGGGCGCCCTAGCATCCTGTAGTGCCCTCATCTCAGCTCTCAAAATCGCTATCTGCATATGAATAGTGGTGCCAGAACCTGTCCGCTGTGGCTAGCGCATGCACAAAAAAAACACATGGAAATTAATATTCTATTTGGGTAATGAAAATAATATTCTATTCAATATGACTTATAATCTATTTACGTAATGAAAACTATTTGTACGTACTCCTTGATGAGGTAGGATGTCGTTGGGATCATCCTATGCACCTACCGATAGATGGGCCAAATGTGTGGCTATGCCTACAATACTGCTATGTTGCAAATTCAATTCGTATTTACAATTATTTACAAGTTGTTTACTTTAGAAAGTCGGTTTCTTCAAGCTCATTATCCTTGTCTATACTACCCACCCTTGCTGTAATTAATAGCAAATACCTTTTGTTCTAGATGCTCCCTCCATTTTTCGAGGCTCTAGACTACCATGGGCTCTACTAGCATGTCAAAATATGTAGTAGAGGTGTATTTTTGGAAGAGAGATGTAAAGATACTGAGTGATAGAAAGAAAATTTTATGTACAATACACTAAAATGGACTACAAGGAATAGATGCTAACTTGAAAGATATAACCCAAGGTTAGACCTGCATACTAGAATATTCCACATGAAGGTGGACAAATGCACCTCTCAATAATTGCAAGTGGAAGTCAAATTGCACCTCTATCTCTTCGACTCCTTGGTCCGACCAGCCGGTATGTATGGCAGCCCTTGTTGGGGGCCTGACATGTCAGAGATAGAGTGGACACAGGTGGAGCGCCTGCAGATCCTCATGCTCTCACGGATGATCCGGGGGAAACCGTCTGTACCACATCACATCATTCAGGCCGAGTTTGGTGCTTCTACACTCTAGCTAGATGCAGCCTTTCAAACCATCACATATCTACACCGGGTTAGATCATATGGGGACTGCACATCAGGGAGACAGAGGTTGCCATGGTTGGCTCTCGATTCCTCCATGAGGTTGGCAGCAGAGGGAGACGAGCAATGCTGGTATGCACGGACTCACAGATGGTTTGTGAGACTAGGGTTCCACATAGATAGGATACCTCCTTTTCAGTACAGTTTAGATGCCCCTCCGGTACTCCCACCCACCATTCCGATCGGGCCACACACCAACCAAGTCATTCGAGAGGATCTCCTGCAGCTACACACCTTTAGGACCTGGTTGGAGCCGAGCTTCCAGTGAAGCTGAGTTTCTACAGAGATTACTGTCTTCGTATTTCGGAGGAGGGATTCATCAGACCACCGGGGTACACTGAGCTTCATATGCCTCCCTCACTATGGATCTCCATCGGACAGTTTCGGGTATCATCACACCGCCTCCACATAGAGAGCGGCAGAGCAGAGGGGATTCCTAGGGAGCATCGCTTCTGCATATTGTGCGACTGTCAAGAGGTTGAGTCGGAGGAGCATTTTATTTTCAGGTGCCCAGTGTACTACGAGATCCGAGGTCGCTACCACTGCCTCTTCAGAGACGGCTCCGGGCTCCTTTCCAGATTCCTCGCCTACCCAGATTAGAGATGCCTCGCGGCCTTCATTCACGAGGGGGTCCGACACAGAGAGTACTTACTCCAGCGACAGGGCTTGGCCACATCATCAGACACCTCTCAGAGCAGGATCACGGAGTTCTTCCCATCGAGTGACATTGATCATCCAGTCTCTAGCCGCAGACGTGACAGAGACCCCGACCCGACGATCGCAACACGACACACGAGACATCGAGGAAACACAAATCACTCTGGGGGACCTCCCGTCATTGTTTAGACCCGAGATACATCCCACGGGAGTCATGGTGGCTCTGGTCTTGCATCGAGCCTCGTCCAAGAGATCGAGACGCACGGCACCCCTTGACAGGCGCCAGCGTCCCATCACCGGCTATGCACCAACCAGGGTGACATGACATGTGGAGAATTCTGCTCCGCTCTAGTCCTTTGTTACATCCAGATGTATTTAATTATGTATGATCAGACTTAGGATTCAACACGGGTGATGATGCTCGTTTCAGTAGCTCCACCCTTACTGTGATTTGTATCAGGTTTTCTTTTAGTCTCATAGACCCATCGGTCTTCCGAAGACTCTAATAAAATTTCTTTCTTTCTTTCTTTCTTTCTTTCTCTCAACCCTCCCCTTCCCGCTGTCCCCCTTTCAGCTCCCCCTCCATCACTCTCAGCCCTCTCATCGATCCTCTCAACCCAACCCTCCTCTCCGTCACTCAACACAGCCCTCCCCTCCTGCTCTCAGCCCTTCCCTCCCTGCCCTCGCCCCCTCCTACCACTCAGCCCCCTCTCCTGCTTAAGTCCCAACTTCCCAGCAGGTCCCCGCTGCCTCCCCTTGAGACTCTCCCTTGTCCCCTCCTACTCTTCACCCCCTTCTTGGCTACTGAAATGGAGGGCACGAAGGGCCCGAAGCTTACATGTCGACCATAACACCACCCACCTTTCTACCCTACCTGCAGATCTTGAACATTTGGAGGATCAAGTTGCTCTGATCATCCGCTCCCTTCATGCTACCGCCCTCCACACCTTTCCCTACACCACATGCTCCAACCATCCATGACCTACTGGCTCAGACCCCTGCAACAGCTGGTACGATGAAGACTGTAAGGAATTCTGCCATCAACATGGATTCAAAACCAAGCACCATCCTTCAAGCGCGATGGAGACTATAGACAAGTATCGTCATTTGGTCCACCGAAAGAAGGCATTCATTCGCCAAAACAAAGAGTCCAGTTTAGCAACAACACACTAGACTTCTGGCAAAAGTTTCTTGAGCGGCGGACGACTCCTCTCACCAACACCTACCTTTGGTGCTCCTATGCACATACACTGAACGGCATTCCTCACTAGATCTCTCACAACTACCTCGTCCGACCTCGCATGCACTGGACACACTCCTAAAATCAAACACAGTCATGAAGCTACATAATGGCTGAGCCAAAGATGATGAGGAACTATGCACTGATGAATACATTGCATATGGACTAAACATCCTAAGTCGTGATCTTAGCAATGCTTTTTTTTAATGAAGTGGTCTACATTCGTTTCCCCCACACCTGGATCCTTGGTTCCATAGGTAGGGGGCCCCATCACAACAGAAAGCTACACGACCATCATGATTGGGCATGTCGTGTCCAAGATTTATGACTCAATACGCAACATGCAAGTTAGCCAACTTGCAAAGCGCGAGGGAATTTGGCTACTGGACAGACAAACTGCGGGGTGCTATTGAGGAGGCTAGGGCACAACAGTGGGTTTCTTGCTGCTTTGTGGATTTCCACAAGGCTTTTAACACAGTGCACAAGCCCACCTCATCAAAAGCCTATAGGATTTGGGATATGTTCAAGACACTATCTGATGAGAGGATCTCATGCAGAGTTTGGATGACGACTGGATGGACTAAGAAGATCAAGAGTACAATCAGAGTCAAAACAGGATTGTCCTTTATCACCAACCCTCTCTGGCCTATACATAGGTGAGCTTAAGACATTCATCAAGAGACTAGGAGGCACAAGCTCATCTTTATCCTTGGTTCAAATCATCTATGCAAAATACTTTTAGCTTTTCTTCCACTAAGGGTCTCCAACGATATCTGGATATACTTTAGACCTTTTGTGAGACACGTGATTTTGAAGGCAACATTGGTAAGACTAAAGTTATGAACTTCAACAAGACCAAGGCAGTCGCGCATAGAGAGCAATTTACTTTCGACGGGTTGCCAGTAGAGACCGTTGCACTTATACACATTCGGGAATGCTCTTCTCCAACCCAATCTTCATGATGAAGCCAGCTATGCAAGCCCAATGGAGTAGGAGATATGCCGCACTTACCACGCTCGAGTGCCAATGCTTTCATTCTCAGTTCTAGGATCCAAGGACCAAGTCTCTTCTCTTCAACTCTCTGGGCCGCCTAGCTAGTACGTATGGCAGGGTCCTTGCTAGGGCCGCAACCTATCAGATATCACACTAGATCCTCCTAGCTGAGTTTGGAGTCGCTCTGACATGTAGATGGTTTTGTAGACCATTCTATGGGCTATCCATAAGTGCCACTCATTCCTTGGTATGTGCCTTGTAGGCCTAGTTACAGTCAGTTAGGTCAGTTGGTACAATTAGTACATGTAACTTAGGACAGTTAGAACACTTAGTCTAGTTAGGGCACTTAGCCCTAGGGTTTTGTTATGTTGGCTCTCTCTTGAGCCTCCACTCTCAGTTTTGCAGCAATTCATTACAACATCTTGTTTTTTGTCTTCTCTCCTCCATTTTTGAGCTTCCATTACTTGTGATAGCCTACAGTCGTATCAGAGTAGGTCGGGAATCCATTCCCTCAGCCATTGACAGCTTTTCCAAGCTGTTTGGCAGCCACTTCAGCTCTCATTTCTGCTGGTTTGCTGGTTTTCTACACACCCGTAAGCATCTGTGGCCTCTCCTTTGATTTTGACGCGAGAAGCTACCATGAAGGGAGATGCATTTTGAAGCATTTTTTGCTGCACCGGGTTCACATGTGTGGCATTTGCTTGTTGTACACCCTACGGATTCCGTACAAACTGTACAAACATTTCCGCTTGCATTTATTGCATTGTACAAACTATATGGAGCAGTTCTGAAGCTGTGCGTATATTTGCGCCTGCAAATAATGCGTTTCGGAAGCTGTACGGCCTGTTTTCACAGTATTTATTATGTGTACGGATTCCATACATTGCATTTATGGCTATACAGGACTGTTTTTTGGCTGTATGGATTTGCTGCGTCAGAATATAGGGCTGTACGGGCTGCATTCGACGCATTTGCACCTGTTTTGACCTGCCTCGGGGTTCGTCCAGCTGATTCGAAGGTTTTTTAGCCTTTCGGAGCTGTCTCATGCTGCATGCCGGTGTTTGGAGACTTTGGAGCTTGCTGAAGTGATCCGGAGGCCTCTCCTTGAGCCCTTTCCTTCTCATTTTGCTTCCCATTGCCTCGGGCTGCAAGTTTCCCTCCATTGAATCACTCTCCTCTTATTTCCAAGTGCTCTCCTCGTCGTGGGAGCACTTTCTCTTGCTGTAACTCTCATTTACAGCCCTCTCTTGGCATCTCTCATTACCATTTTCTCTCAGTTTCACCTCTCCTTCGAGGGTGAATCCCTCTGCTCGCATTTGGAGCCTTTTCCCTACTGTATTCTCAGGCAACATCATTGGGTAAAGCCTTTGTTGCATTGGTTCTTTCCAATTTCTGCTTCATTTGCATTTTGGAAAGGCCTCGTGTTTCCTGGTGTAGGCCATCCTCTGGTGGTTCTAGTGATACCCTATAGGCCATGGTATGTGCCTTGTAGGCATAAATAAAGACACTTATAGTGTTAGTGTCTTTTAGGCCACATAGGACACTTAGTCCTATGTGACACCTAGGACACTTAGTCCTAGGTCTAGGTACTTGTACCTTGTACTCATTTGTTTTTGGTTTATCCAAGATTTGACGTGACGGCTAACTCATCGCTTCTTTAGCTACCTGCACTCTCTCCCCCCTATCAGATCCTACAGTGGTATCAGAGCCACGTTTAGATTCGTCACCTGCACCCGCTCCTTCATCCGTACAGTCGTATGGTATAGCTCCGTACCTGTTTTTCGACTGGACTACGTACGTCCCTTGTACATGTGCCGTACAACCGTATGGTATCATACTGTTCAGTTCCGTGCTTCTCCGTACTACGTGCCTGCACCGTACAACCGTTGTACTCACTCACAGTACCTACTACAGCCGTACGATCTTCTCCGTGCCAGTGATTCCTTACACCAGATGTCCGTACATCGTACCTACGCTGTATACCGTACATTGGATCTGCTTCGTATAACCGCACACAGCAGCTGTCCGTACACCGTACAATGTTCCGTACGTCACCGTACAATGTTCCGTACTGCTTTTCGTACCTTCGTCGTACATTCCGTACAGCTGTACATGCACTCCGTGCACGCACAATACATGTTCAGTACATGCTTCCGTACAAGCATTGTACCTTTTTTTGTACTGTACTTCCGTACTTTCACTGTACAGTGCTCCGTACAACGTGTCAAAATCCGTACTAGCTAGCATTGGCAGTGAATACGGACATTGGCAGTTCTTGGGGCTTCCAGTTCTTTCCACCTTCTTTGGTTGCAATTTCTTGCAAGAACATTGGGGCTTTGGAGTTTGGTCTGCAATCTCTTGTTTGTTTGCTACTTTGGGTCAGATTGCAGGACATTGAGTCAAATTTGCATACATTGGGTCACATTTGCAAAAATTTCAGCAAAATTTGGGGCTTTTCTGCATTTGCCCTCTTTTTGGCCTATTTGCCCTCAATAAATTTGGGGCTTTTGCCAGATTTGCTATTTTTGCACCACAGTCACATTTGGGTCAGATCTGCATTTGCCCTTTGATTTGGGTCAAAAATTTGCAGATATTTGCTGTCATTTTTTGGACAGCCAGCTTTTTGCAATGATAGCCTTGAGGCTTTTGGGTTTTCAGGTCTTTTTCAGGGTATCACATTTGCTATGGCTGGGAACAATCAATATTTATTTAGAGTTCTTCGTGAAGATGATAAGTTGGATGGCACCAACTATCCAATGTGGTCTTCTCTCATGAAACATATTCTTGTTGCAAAGCATTTGTGGAATATTGTTTCTGGGGCTGATCTGAGGCCAGCCAATGCTACAGTGGTTGCCTCTACTGCTGGTCCTTCTGCAGGGGGTACTCCTCCTGATGCCTCTTCCTCTAGCACTCCTGCTGCTGCTCTTCCAACTCAAGAACAATCAAGATGGGATGCAAGAGATGCAAATGCACATTCATGCATTGCTTTATCATGCAAGAGAATCATTATTCCACACATCCGGTCTTGCAGGACAGCAAAGGATGCTTGGGATAAATTGGCTTCTCTCTATCAGATTCGCAATGAAGCTCGTGTTGCATATTTGAGAAGGCAATTACAAGAAGTCAGTATGAATGAAGGTGAGTCTATGGATGCATACCTGACAAAGGTCAAGGACCTCATGGAACAGCTTGCCAACATTGATGAGGTGGTGCCAAATTCACAGCTTGTCAATACCACATTGAATGGACTGCTAGATACATATCAAGGGTTTGCTACAACCCTTCGATTAGTGGCCATGGGTAATCCAGACCACTATTCTTTTGATCAGCTAGTTACTTTGCTTTTGCAGGAAGAGCAAAGTAGAGCTAATAGACAAGCCATTATTCCTGATCATGCATTTGCTTCACATCAGATAGGAAGAGGCAAGGCTTCCAAGCCTATGGGCAAGCCAAAATCTGCACATAGCAGCTGCAATTCCTCCCATGCATCTAAAAATACAGCAGATAAGTCAAAGAAGAAAAGATGCAACTATTGTCGCAAGCCTGGACATGACATTTCAGAATGCAGGAAGCGCATTGCTTCGGAGAAAAAGAAAGTAGGATTGACAGTTAATGCCTCACATGCTATTGAATCCCATGAGCCAGAAGATGCTTCACATGCACATGCTCTTCAGGATGATTGGGCATGGGCTGTCCATTGCTCATTTGATCCCTCCAAAGCTGATGCATTCTTTACTGCTAATGATGCTCAGTCTTGGTACTTTGATAGTGGTGCTTCCAAGCATGTCACATCTTGCAGACAGTTGTTTCATTCTTTAGCTGATGCACCTCGAGGGGGGACTGTTACATGTGCTAATAATGCTTCATATGCTGTAAAAGGAGTTGGAGATGCGCAGCTCACATCCATTTCAAGCCATCCTGTCACTCTGACAAATGTTCTTTTTGTGCCTGGAATTGAAGTCAACTTGATTTCAATTTCAGCAATTGCTACTTCAGGTTTCAGAGTGATTTTTGATGGCTACAGATGCCTAGTTTATGATCTTCGTGATGACAATGCCATAGTTCTCACTGGCACTTTACAAAAAGGGCTTTATCACCTTGATCATCATTCAACTGCACTTTCTATTGAAGCATTGGCTATTTCAGATTCACAGCTTGCTGAAACTCATCTTTGGCATGAGAGAATGGGCCATCTCAATTATAGAGCTCTTGCAAAGCTACATTCACAGCAGATGGCAAATGATGTACCTTAGACTCACACAGTTTCCAAACAAGTGTGTGACTCTCACAAAGGAAATTGCAGCTAATACACAGTGATGTATGTGGCCCAATGAGGACAAATGCCGTTGGGGGGTATAAGTATTTCATGACTCTCATTGATGATTTCACAAGATATTGCTGGCTATATCCTTTAAAAGCCAAATCTGAAGTTTTCTTATGCTTTCAGAGATGGCTAAATATGGTTGAGAATGAATCAGGATGCAAGCTTGTCACCCTCAACACAAATAGGGGGGGAGAGTATATGCAAAGGAGTTTGATGCATTTCTGTCTTCACGGGGCATTATTCACTCATGCACTACTCCTTACACTCCTCAGCAGAATCCTGTTTCTGAAAGGAAAAACAGGTCCACAATGGAGATGGCCACATGCATGCTTAAGGCCAAGTCTTTGCCCAATAAATTTTGGCTTGATGCAGTAATGTGTGCCAACTATGTGCTGAATAGATCACCTACACGGGCATTGAAGACTGTTACACCTTATGAAGCATGGAAAGGCAGGAAGCGTTCACTTTCACACATGAGAGTTTTTAGGTCTCTTGCATATGTTCATGTACCATCTCAGCTGAGACATAAGCTTGATGACAAGGCAATCAAATGCATATTTATTGGTTACAGCCAGGAGAGCAGAGGGTATCGGTTATATCAACCGAATGCTGGGAAGATTATTGTCAGTAGAGATGTAATCTTTGCTGAACATTCAGCTTCTCCTCTTGTGGACTGCAAAGCAAAGCCAGATGTTGACATGTTTAATGCCTTTGAATCTTGGTTACCGCTGCCATCATCCGAAGAGGATTTTGACCAGCAACATGAGCCTCCTGCAAGCCCTCCACTAAGCAATAATCAGCCACAACCTCATGCTGATTTGCAGGTTTCTCTTCCGGCACAAAATGATCCCACTATTCATGATGCAGTCATTGAAGAAAGAGCTGTCAATAGACAGCAAAGGCAAGTTCCCAGATGGCTTCTTGATACATTGAGGGACAGCAAACAAGATCAGCCTTTTGCTGCCCGGACAAGATCAGGGAATAGACAGCATGGTCACTTTCTTGAGTTTGCACTCCTTGCTACAGCTTGCAATGAAGAGCCTCTGTGCCATAGAGATGCTTTTGACAGCAAAGAGTGGAAAAATGCAATGAGAGCTGAGTTACAATCTATTGCCAAAAATGACACATGGGAATTAGTAGATCTCCCTCCCGGCAAGCATGCCATTGGAACGCGGTGGGTCTACAAATTAAAAAGGAAATCTGATGGCAGCATAGATCGTCTTGTTGCAAAAGGGTATGCCCAACAACAAGGCATTGACTTTGAGGAGACATTTGCTCCCACATCCAGGATTACTACCATTAGATGTGTCATTGCCATTGCAGCCCATCATCATTGGCAAGTGCACCAGCTTGACATCAAAACTGCTTTTCTTCATAGGGATCTGCAAGAAGAAGTCTATGTCACACAACCTCTTGGCTTTGAGGTGGTTAATTCTGAAAATAAGGTATGCCGGCTTAGAAAAGCCCTTTATGGTTTGAAGCAGGCACCCACGGCATGGTATGCCAAAATTCATGCACGCTTACTATCCCTTGGTTTTCAGAATAGTCCCACAGAACCCACTCTTTATGTCCGTGGGAGTGGATCTGATTTTTTAGTGCTGATTTTATATGTGGCTGATATGCTCATCACGGGCCCAGATACTCAGCAAATTGCAGCTTTCAAGGCTGATTTGCAGCAGATTTTTGACATGTCAGACATGGGACGGCTCCATTATTATTTGGGCATTCAGTTTGCTCATGTTGAGGGGGGTATCATGATGCTCAGTCCAAGTATATTTGGACAGCTCCTTGATCGTTTTCAGTTTGAGGATTGCAAGCCAATCTCTACTCCAGTGGACCTTGGCTTCAAATTCTCAGCTCATGATGGGAGCCCACCATGCGATATCACTCTTTATCAGTAGGATGTTGGATGCCTTATTTATTTATGTCACACCAGACCTGACTTGCAGTATGCAGTATCTCAGCTCAGAAGATTCATGCACATGCCCAGTTCACAGCATTGGCAGGCAGTGAAGAGAGTCTTCAGATATCTCAGAGGCACTCAGGATTTAGCCCTCTTCTATGGTGATCAAGGTTCACTTACCATGCATGCTTACACGGATAGTGACTCGGTAGGATGTTCCGAAACCAGAGTGTCACATACTGGCAATTGTTTTTTGCTTGGCAATTCATGTATCTCTTGGCTCAGCAAGAAGCAACCAACAATTGCCACGTCTAGCTGTGAGGCTTAGTATAGGGCAGCTTTCACCGCTACAGTAGAGTGTGTTTGGCTTTGACAGTTACTTACAGATCTTGGTATTCGCCAGACATCCTCCACTATTGTCTACACTGACAGCCAGAGTGCTTTGGCCATTGCGCGTAACCCAGTGTTTCATGCGCGTACCAAGCATATTGAAGTTCACTATCATTATGTTCGGGAGCGGTTGTCAGCAGGAGACATAGAGTTGTCCTATCTTCCCACAGAGGACAACATAGCAGATATGTTTACAAAGGCACTTCCTCGTCCCAAGTTCGAAGTCTTTCGACATGCTTTACACTTGGTTCCCTTTGTTACATGATCTGACATCCCTTGTACATTCATAGGTGGCTATATCCTTTTGGATGAACATGTGCCACCATGACTAGAAAATACCAGGTATTCTGAGACGTTTCCAGAGTACTTCAGTCCATCCCATGGAGGGGGGCTTGTAGGCCATCCTCTGGTAGTTCTAGTGATACCCTATAGGCCATGGTATGTGCCTTGTAGGAATAAATAAAGGAACTCATAGTGTTAGTGTCTTTTAAGCCACATAGGACACTAGTCCTATGTGACACCTAGGACACTTAGTCCTAGGTCTAGGTACTTGTACCTTGTACTCATTTGTTTTTTGTTTATCCAAGATTTGACGTGACGGCTAACTCATCGCTTCTTTAGCTACCTGCACTCTCTCTCTCCTATCAGATCCTACACCTTGGAAGGCTTTGTGTTGCCTTTTGGGGAACTTTTGCAACAAGTACACCTTGGGACAGCAGAGTCTTTTGCAGTGAAAGGCTTTGAAGCTTGAGCAGAATTATGCCACTTGATTTTGAGAGGTTGCCTTCCTCTCATTTGCCTTGCCAGTTGGTGCATTTGCCTTGAATTTCAGCACCATGACTAGTAGCAAGGATGATTTGTTGGGATGCTTGGGGCTGAGGAAACAAGCTTGATGGCACAAATTACCCCATGTGGGGGGCATGTACCTTCCTCTCCAGTTGGTGTATTTGCCTTGAATTTCAGCACCATGACTAGTAGCAAGGATGATTTGTTGGGATGCTTGGGGCTGAGGACAAGCTTGATGACACAAATTATCCGCTCTGTCAACCCCGCACGGGAAAGTGTTTTGTCAATAGGGATCTTGTATTTGATGAATCCTCCACTATGGCTTTGCTGGACTGTCAAAAACAGCCCGTTGTTGATACCCTAGATCTCTTTGACAGCTTGATGCCTTTGTTTCCGTCAGATGCTCATGATGATGTCACATCTGAAGTTGCTCCTCCTCCATGTGTTGGTCATTTGTAGCCACATGTGCAGCATGATATTCAGCCTCATTTACCGCCTGATATGCCTCAGCTTGATCAGGACATTACGCACAGGGCTCTGGACCAAGAAAGAGCTGAAATCCAGGAGCCCAGAAAGGTCCCCCATTGGCTCCTTGACACATTAAAAGATAGCAAACAGGATACTCCTCTGCCAGCCCGTGCTAGAGCAGCTGTCCATAAAGAGCATGCTAATTTGGTTGCTTATGCATTGGTTGCTACAGCATGCAATGAAGAGCCATTATGCCATATGGATGCCTTTCAGAATGATTGTTGGTTGAGGCTATGTAAGCTGAATTGGATTCAATCTATCAGAATAACACTTGGGAGTTATGTGACTTGCCTCTTGACAAGAATGCCATTGGAACTAAGTGGGTTTATAAGATTAAACAGAAAGCCGATGGTTAGTGGATCATTACAAATCCCGTCTTGTTGCTAAGGGCTATGCTCAATAGCAAGGCATTGACTTTGAGGAGACTTTTGCCCCCAGTTTCAGGATCACTATTGTTCGCATTGTTATTGCCTTTGCTGCCCACTTTCATTGAGAGGTACATCGACTTGATATCAAGATAGCTTTCCTTCATGAGCATTTGCAGGAAGAGGTCTATGTTTCCCAACCTCCTAGCTTTGAGGTTGAAGGTTCTAAAGCAAGGTATGCTGCTTAAAGAAAGCCCTCTATGGATTGAACAGCCCTAGTGAGGAGCATACTCCAAAGATAGAGGAGCAACCTTTGGAAAATGCATATACTTTATACTTTAACAGGTCTTTTAAGAAAAGCTTCAACAAAGCCTCTCGAGGTATGGTTGTACATGATCCAAATGGGAGGCAGATTCATAAAATGGGTACTCAGCTTAAAGCAGGCAGCAATAACGAAGCTGAGTATGCAGCATTATATGAAGTCTTGAAGGTATGTATCAAAATGGGAATCAAGAGATTAATGATCAAGGGTGATGCATTAATAGTTGTCAAGCAGTCTCGAAGACAAAACATTCGCATTTAAGGAGCTGGCTGAATGTCAATAGAAAGCAGTTGAAAAAGCTCGAAGCCTGGAGCTTGCATCATGTAGAGAGAAGTCAAAACCGAGATGCTCATAATGCTGCCCAAGGGTTAGATGAGGTTCACGTACAAGCAGTAAGAGTACAAGAACCTCTTTATAGGGGTAGGGAATTCTTGGCTCTAGTGGAATTTTTTTTGTTTTCTGGAAAAGTTTCTGAAGAAGTTCCCAAACAAAGAGATACAGGTTCTTGAAGGCAAGTCAGCCTTATTGTTTGATTGGTGATGTTTTATACATTAAGGGACCTGATACTCTGAAGAGTACCTTGGCGTGAGGAGATCCAGCATATACTGGAAGCAAATCATGAAGGCAGCTGTGGTGGCCATTTTGCCTTTAAGATCATGTTGAGGAAGATTTTGACAGAAGGCTGTGTATGGCCTTCCTTACAGAGAGATATAAGATATTGGTGTATGTCTTGTTCTCAGTGTCAACAAATGGGAAAGAGGGTCTTGCATCCAGAACTAAGAAATGTAGTAATTGCTTTTAATATTTTTGAGAAGTGGGGAATCGATGTTGTTGGTCCACTGCCAATGACTGCAAGAGGGAATTGTTACTTACTCACAACTATAGTTTATTTATCCCGATGGGTTGAAGCAAAAGCAGTACGGGCAGTAAATGCAAAATCAGTTTGCAAGTTTGTGTATGAGGATATCTGTTGTCGTAATGGCATGCCCTTAGAATTGGTGTCTGACAGAGGGTCTAGCTTTAGGAGTGAATTAATGGATTTGCTCTGTGATAAATTGAAAATCAAACACAGATATGGTACTCCTTATAACTCCCAATGTAATGCTATGAATGAGCGTTTCAATGGTGAAGTTTCAAATATCATGGCTAAGATTATGAGAACTTATGAAAAGAGCTGGGATCAAGCTTTGCTATCGGCTTTGTGGGCATATAGGATTGCAGTAAAGGAGGGTACTCAGTTTTCACCCTTCCATTTGATTTATGGGAAGGAGGCACTATTGCCACTAGAAGTAGAGATTCCGGCTCTCCAGATGCTGATGAAGATGGAAGAGAGGCCAAATACAGCTTACCAGAATCGATTGCCTGATATGCAAGAAGCTCAACTGGATAGACAGAGGGCTGTAGAACACTATGCAATGGCTTAGGAGAAAAACCAGCAAAAGGTAAATCTGAAATTCAAGGACAAGAGAATCAAGGAAGGGGATTTGGTGTTACGATATGATAGTAAGCTGGACTTTACATTCAAAACAAGGTTCATAACCAGATGGGAAGGACCGTACCGTGTGGTGAAGAAGTTTTCAAATGGCTCGTATCAGCTTGAAGATTTGGATGGCAAGATGCATAAGAACACGGTCAATGGCTTAAGGCTGAAAAATATGTTGTTAGAATCATGCAAGGAAGCTTGTGTGGGCCTGAAATGATGGTAGCAGACAAACCACAGAGTCTTATGGATGAAGATGTTTCATTTGAATTGAAGCACATGTTCGACACCGAGCTGCAAGACATGAATGTCTGCAGCCTAGGGTGTGGGCAAAAATGCTAGATCAAAAAATGTAATAAGCTTTTTTGCACAGTACATAATGGTGGGTAGGCACATAGATGTACACATTTTAGTTTTGGTGTGGGTTTTGGGATACAAGAGACTCTTTTTTTGGAACTTTGTGAATGGTTGTAAATATTTCAAGATAAATAAATATATGCATTTTGCAGGGACACATGGGAGATGATGAGTTGCATTGTGGGTACACCAGTCACTTCAGAGCATGTGTGGTATCCAATGTGTAACGAAGTGGTTGTGTGTGACTTGATATATGTTCTTTTATTACCCTGTGTCTTGGGTTTCCTTTGTTATGAGTGGTTTCCATTTGTTGGGGATCATATGAGTTTCCAATGTGTCAAGGATGGGTTCATTATATGTGATAGATTGGGGGCAAGTGCTTGTTTGAAAGGGATGTGTACTAAGTGAGTATTTGGGGGCATTTATTGCCTTGTTGTATGTTTTTTGGGAAAGGGAAAAAGAGTGGTTTAATGCATGTGGTGAGGTGGCCAACCAGTGTGGGAGTTCTGCATGGATGTTGCAAGCTGGCTACATGATCAGGTGAAACACTCAGAGGAAGAGGGGAGCTGCCATAGTACGTGGTGGAAGGTTGCTGGAGTTCCCAAATCGATGATGGATTCGTAGCTGTCTCAGAGGAAGTGGTTGGCATGCAAATGAGAGAAGGAGCCTGACATCGACGAAGGAAGAGTGCAAGGTAGGGAGTAGAGAGAAGGATTTTTGACGGGGAGAAGCCAGACTGCTCTCATATCGGCTAGCTCCTCTTCCTCCACTCCACTGTGTCCGAGGGCTAACTCAAATGTATAGAAGTCTGTGACGTGCTGCTTTGCCCGGTCACCCTCTATGTCCTGTAGTGGTCTGACCATCCCCTGCTACTCTCTGGTCTGTCGTAGAAGCGTCTCCCTGCGTCGCCGCATCTCCATCAGATAAAGCCCGATACAGACCTGGTCATGGAAATGGATCAATCACGACAAAGGACCAAAGTCACTCCCCTCTAGGTAGAGGCAGTGGTAGCATCCCCGAATCTCGTAGTAGGAAGGGCATGTAGATATGTGTGCATACCGTGTGTCTGTCCCACTCTTTGCGAGTCGTTTGGATGACTCTAGGGCCAACCTCGGAAGTCTCCAATGGGGTAAGTCCCAGACTCTGTGGATGAAAGTCACTGTCTGAAAGATGGCATCAACCCGGAGAGGTGTCATGGCGAACTCTGCCTGTTCTATCTCATGCGGAACTGAGGGCTTACATCGAATCATCCCGGATCCCATTGTCACTTGCAGCCGCTCAAACCTCCTCCGGTCCGTCCTCGGAAGATCGCACCCCCAAAAAGGTGCTGCATACATGACAGTCGGCCGCACTAGTGTGTCAAAAAGCCAACCCTTCGTCGGTGGATCCTGGAAGTGTGCCTGGAAACACTGCCGCTCTAGTCTAGCGCTCTAGTCTAGCCAAAGCACTACGCCCTCATGTGAGCCGTGCTTGGGCTGCATGTTTCATCGTGAAGATGAGTCCTGTGAAGACTGCTCCCAAATATGTGTATGACTGCACTATCTCCACTGGCTCACCACGATAGGTGAAACTAAGTCAGTGAGTCACTGCTCGTGAGGTGTTGAAGATCATAACCTTAGTTTTCCCAAGGTTGACCGTCACATCTCTCTCTCTGCTAAACACCTCTAATGCCTCCAAATCTCTCTGCAGCCCCTCCGCTGAAGAGGATATAAGGACTATATCATCAGCATATAACAAAATCTGTATGAGGAGATCCCCTAGTAATGAGCCCTCGCCACCTAGATGATCTATGAAAGATGTGATCTCATCAATGTGGAGTCCAAAGAGAGTCGGTGAGAGAGGGCAGCCCTGATTCACCCCGATGGTGCTCTTGACCCAATCCGATAGACCGCCTGGGGCACGGACCCTACTGACTCATATAAGCTCATCACATCCCAAATCAGCATCTCTGGGATCTGCATCTCCTGTAGTCTCTGATCATGCGGGATCGTGGAGCAATGTCGAAGGGCTTTCGAAAGTCTACGAAGCATGTGTAGACTCTCTGATGTCTGGACCTCGCCTCCTCAATGATAGCCCTCAAAGTGAAAATGTGGTCTAGAGTAGAGTGCTACCTCCTGAATCCTGCCTGCCCTAGTGCTTGCTGCCACCGTGCCTCTGTATGGCTGCTGATCTCTCTATCTAGTATCGATCCATAGATCTTGGCCAGTGTGTGGCCAATCATGAGGGTGCGATAGTTCCCGGTGCCTATGATGTCTCCTGCGTTGTGTATCGGTACAATAGTAGTGGTGCTCCATGCTGGTGGGAAGCCGTGACAAACTGCAAGGTTAAACATATGTGCAAGGATCGGTGCGAGGACCTCCTTCCCATGTGCGAAGTGCTCTGTCCGAAGGCCTTCGTGATCCTATGCTTTCCGGTTGTGGAGTCGCAGAAGTGCAGCCCGCACATTCTGCGTAGTGAATAGATGACAAGTAGTGGGCCTGGGCATAGAGGACATGTCTGGCAGTGTCTGCCTTGGGACATCATATAAGGAGCATGCACAAGTGTGCCACACGCCCAAATCAGTGATGGGGATGGGTGGCTTCCCCTCCGAGAGGAATCGCCACCCAGTGGTTGGGTCTCCTCCGCGAAATGATCTGATGATCTCATCCATCCTATGTGTGAGGAAGGCTCGTCTCTTGCGGCATGTCAACCGCTGAAAGATCCTGTGTGCCCCATGTGACGTCAACTGACCCAAGGCTTGCTCCCGTGCGAGGTGGGATCGCATCTCTCTGCACTCATCATCAAACCAGGGGTTTTGAGGCATCTTCCCATCTCGTACCCGTGAAGATCGGGTCGTAGGAAAGGATCTGGCGGCAACATCCTGTATCACTATGACAAGGGTGGCTGAGGCGTGGGCGAGGTCTAAATCAACCTCCAATAAGGCTGGAAGCTCTCTGGCTAAGTGACACACATATACTAGATCAAGGGCACGGTCAACGTGGATCTGGGTACGGGTAGCGGTAGGAACTCTCCCTGTGCCTGGTGTAGTAGCAAGAACATCGAAGGCCAGATATGAGTGGTTGGCTCCAAGTGGGGGGGGGGGGTATGGTGAGATCATGTATCCGTGGGACAAAAGCCAATGGGCCCAGTAGGTAGTCCACTGTGCTAGTTCCGCCTCCATGTGGGAAGCATGTGAATGCCTCAGATGATGGCCATCTCTAAAGGCCATTGTAGATGATGAGGTCGTGGACAGCTCCCAACTCAAGCAGGTGTCGCACGTATGCTATCACATGTTAAGTATCCGCAGAAAGTCTCCGAATCCCAAGTTCTGATGCATCTAACTCTGGCATCATGTGGGGGTCTCTCTCATATGTGGAGTCAAGTAAGCCCACTTGCCTATCCCTCATCCTTGCATTGAAATCCCCCAGAATGAGGGTGTCTCCTTGTCTGAAGAACTCTATGATATCATCATGTATCCTCTCATAAGGACTGTGCCCCTCTGTAGTGACATCATGGGCATATGATGACGTGTGTGGAGGGAAATAGCATAATGCAATGAAGATCGGTCGAGCATCTAGTAGCTGCACTCGTATCCACATGTGACGTTGATAAGACAAAAAAAGTAATAAAATACTAGCACTATGAATAATGTAGGGAGATACATAGGTGCACATAGTTAGATATTGATGGGTTTTTTTCTGGCTTCAAAGACATCTTTTCCCAAAAAAAGATGTATGATGTAAATATTTGACTATGAAATAAAATGTCTGTAGGAACTTCCTATGGGAAGTGATGAAAACACAATATGGATGCACTCCAGACATACCTCAGTATGCGTCTAGCCGCATCCAAATGCGGTAATGTACCCATGTGTGACGGGGTCGGTGGTTGAATGTCAATTGTAAAAGTTTTTTGTGCTTTTTACATGTGGTAAATGGTCTTCTGTGCATGGAATGTTATCATGTCAATATCTGTGTTACATCCAATGTGGTAAATGTGTGGACATGCATCAAAATATCTTGTTTTGAAGGATGGTTGTGCGCTAGTGAAATGTGACCCCAATTGTGTGAGCAATGGTCTTGGTGCAATGTTTTTTGAGGCAAGGTAGAAGAGTGGTAAAAGGAGGCAATGACGTGAAAAATTTACGTAGAGAGGTGGCTTGCATGAGGAAGCTACGATTTTACGTGGAGCCAGTGCTGTAATACGTGGGGACTTGGCTCATTACGTGGGTGGCATGAAGGATTTTCCAAAAGGAGTTGACGCTGTGTTATAGAGGAAGAGCGCAAATTGTAGAGAAGGGGAGAGAGGCTTTCCACAAGCAAGAGAGAAGGTGACGACTCTGTTTTTTTGGAGAAGAGGAAGAAGTGTGCGCTGATTGTACATCGCTGGTGGTCTACGCTGCCTTCTACGCTGATTGTGAGAGAGAGCTTTGCTTGCTTGAGGCGCACGTATGAAGCTGACCCCCCCCTTCGCTGGAATTCTGTCAGTGCAATTTGAAGAGCTGCTGATCGCTTGTTCTTGAAGTGAACGAGAATTTGAGGAGAAAAGCCAAAGGATTGCGCAGGAGACTGCTCATACACTGAGGAGAGATTGCTGCGTAGGTGAAGACAACACTGATTGGGAAGTTGCCCATACGTGTGGACAAGGAAGGGTGAGGACCTGTTCGACTGAAGTCTCGAGGATCTTGGATGATCTGCAGGAGTTGTGGCTCATGACTATCGCTTGTGGTACCACAGATGTGTATTATTCCCGTCTGACTGAGTCTTCTTCAACGTGTCACTTGTGCCATCTTGGTTGAGAGTCTTCCTGGTGTCTTTGTGCTTGTTTGTGGCCTGTTGAGGGTATCATCTCAAGTCATTGTGGTCCGGGTACATGCTCTGGGCGTTGTGCATTTGCTCTATTTCTATTGGAGCCCATATTGCTACTCTGATCCCATAGGGAGTCCCGACCTGATCTACAAAACTAATTGAATTATGGTGATTCGCTGGTTGTTTTTTTCTCTCCTTTTGCTTTCATGAAAGATACCGCTGGTTGTCTGAGGCATGACCATGCATGTTGAACTGGTAAACATTACCATGGAATGAAAAAGAGTCGCTTCACACCCGTCCTGTCTTCAGTTGCATAAGCTCTTCACTAGGTTCCCTACCACTTTTCTTTCACCATCTGTTTTGGCGATCCTGCTGGGGACCCCTGTGTGTCTTGAATTGGGATGTGTGTACCCATGACAAGGATGCCTAGAAGTGTGGAGAGCAGTATCTGATGACGAAGCCTTGCATGCGGGTGATTATTTGCGAGGAATGTAAAAAGTGTGGTCACCGAAGCAAAGATTGCACTGATTACCGAGTTTGTGTGATTCGTCTTTGAGCTATAATCCAAAGAGTCCTCAAAAAAGCTGTTTAGAAGAAGAAGATGCAAAGTTAGTTGCAAGCTTGGCACTGAAGGACGGAGATTCTGTGAGGGACTACTGTGTACGAGAGATAAGCAAGAACCAGAAGGTATGGCTCATGAATTTCCCCGCTTCTATGGGTTGCCACATGAGGATCCTGAAAAGTTTATTGAAAATCTGGAGTTTACAGCTCTAATCAAAGATAGGAATGCACCTACAGTGTTACTACAAATATTGACCTTTTGTCTAGTAGGAGAGTCTCGTGTTTGGCTGCAAGAATTTATATTTGGTTTACATACTGAAGACGGGGCACTAAGGGCTCCGAATTATGCTGAGGTGAGGGCTGCCTTTGTGGCACAGTTTGCATGCAACCAAGATTCTGATAAGATGTGGAGGGATCCATGTAGTTTGCAGCAGCATCCTAACCAGACTATGGACGAGTATCTGAGTAGATTTACTGTGTTGTGGAATAAGTGGCAAACAGCCCTGCTGCCAGAGGTTCCACCCCGAGGGATCAAGAAGGATCGTCTTGTCTCAGGATTGAAGCCCGAATTAAGGATAAAGATTGAGTGCAAGGAGTTGCCCACTTGTGAGGATGTTGTGAGGAAGGCCAGGGAAAAGGAGAGAAAACAAAGGAGGCTGGTTGAGTTAAGTAATGAAATGCCTGTGGTGCAGCCTAGACCTCAAGTCACCTTTGCTGTGAAGGATGATCCATCTAAGACAGAGCCTAAAAAAGAGGAATCCTTCAAAGAAGAACTCCAAGAGATGTCAGAGCTTATGAAAAACCTCAATCTCAACTTGATGAGTGGTAGAGGACGAGGAAGAACCTCCAATGGGAGAGGAGCAGGAAGGCTGCCTCCTCTTGGTGCTGCATACCCTTGGCAAGCAGGCCATGGACGTGGGAGTTATGTGCCTAATGTACAGTGTTACAACTGTGGAGAATGGGGGCATTACAGTACTCATTGTGACAAACCTCCTCGGGTGGGTGGAGAAATGTATTCTTTGCCGGCTGGATTAAATAACCGAGCTAATGATCATAGTGTGGAGGTGAAGGACACAGGCCAGCCAAGTAATAGTGGAGTCGTGAAGGCTACAGCTGAGGAAAAAGGCAAAGGGAAGGTGGTAATCCTACTTGGGTTAGAAGAGGATGAGGTGACAGTCATGCCATTGGGGAAAAGAGACCGTGAAGATGAAGCAAGCACAAGTACAAAGAAAGAAGAACCTGCTGAAGAGGGGATTACTTACCATAGGAAGAGGATTAAACGGGTCAAGAAGCATACAAGAACATTCAAGACTCTAGACTATCCGATTGGGAAGGAGCAAGGAGAATATGATTTGGTAGAGGATCTCTCCAAGCGGAAGCCCGACATCACATTTGGTCAGATAATCAACCTGTGTCCCAAGTTGAAGAAAGAATGGAGAAGAGCAGTAAACCCTGGTAAGTGGAGCCCTCGGAAGGAAACAATCAAACTAATGTCAATTTCTGAGCTTCCAGATATCTTGCCTTCAGTAGAAACCTGGCACAAAGGAGTGGGACTTGGTGAGGCTTATGTCGACGGTGGAGCTCCAATCTGTGTAGTCACATAGTCATGTGTGGAGAAATTGGGCTTAAAGATTTCATCTCCTTCAAGGTTCCACATCTGAATGGCGAATCATGCTAGGGTTAAGACCCTCGGAATTGTGGCTGGAATGGAAATTGAAGCATTCAAGGTTCACTGCAAGGTAGATTGCCATGACATGCCGGATGGTCTGGGAGCTTATCCTCTCATTTTGGGAAGACCTTGGTTACAGAAGGTAGGAGCAATACAGAATTGGGGAAACGGAGTGATCACAGTACATAGTTCTAAGGGACAGAGGATGCAGTTTGATATGGTTAGTCATGCTGAAGTTTTTGATCCTGAAAAAGAGGCAGAGGAGGACAGTGAAAGTGATACTGACAGTGAAGAGGAGAGCAGCCTTACTTCAGACAGTGATGATGCTAATGTAGCCTTTATAGGAAGGATGGAAAATCTGCAAGTAGATCTCACAACTGAACCCAGTGAACAAGAAGAGGATAGAAGTGAGGTAATGGAAAGATTCACGCAGCCCAAGGACGCTCATGAGCCTATACAAAAACTGGTTCAGCATACAATAAACCCAGATCTTACTCCTGGAGAGAAAGAAGAATATTATAGGATGTTGCAAAAGTACCCCAATTTGTTCATCACCTCATATGAAGAAATTAGGGGATTCCAAGGGAAGCCACTAAGAATTGAGTTAAAAGAGAATGCTAAGCCAGTATGTCAGAAGATGAGGAGATTAAGCCCTGAACAAACAGAAGTGTTGAGAGCAGAGATAGTGGAGTTGTTGAGAGCTGATATTATAATGCCAATGACTCATTCGGATTGGGCCAGCCCTGTGGTGATTGTTCCAAAGAAAAATGGGAAATGGAGAGTATGTGTGGACTATAAGCCCTTGAATGCTGCTACCAAGAGTAATCACTATCCTCTGCCACATATGGATGACATATTAGATAGGGTAGCCGGCCATGAGATGTATAGTCTTTGTGATGGTTACTCGGGTAACTTCCAGATTGCTATAAAGCCAGAAGATCGACTGAAGACCATCTTCATCACTCCGTGGGGGTGCTTCTGTTACAAGCGGATGCCCTTTGGTCTCAAGAATGCCCCAGCTCACTATCAGGAGAATTCTAATGAGGTACTAGCTCCTTATTTGGATGATTTTTGCAATGTCTTTATTGATGATATCTATGTGTACAGTAATCGCAAGGAGCATTTGCAAAAGCTAGATGTTGTATTTGAAAGGGTGGATGCAAGTGGCGGACAGCTGAATCCAATTAAGTGTCGTTTGGCAAGAAGTAGTATCAAGGTTTTGGGGCATACTATTTCTGAAAATGGAATTGCACCTGACCCAGATAAAGTGAAGGCATTGATGATGTTGTCTACTCCTTCGAACACCAAGCAATTGCATAATTTCATTCAAAAAGTGAAACATCTTGCAAGGTTTATTCACATGCTGTCCCAGGTATTGTTTCCGCTCCAGCAAATGGTTAAGCATGAGCCATTGAATTGGACTTGTGAATGTGAAGAGGTATTTGAAGCTGTGAAAGAGATGCTTGGTCACATTTCTAGTGTGAAGGCTCCTGATTTCAAGCAGACATTTTATGTGAACCCTTCGGTGGGTCCTGATGCCATAGGAGCAATACTCTTGCAACAAGGTAAAAGCTCAAGGTACATGAGGCCTGTGTACTATGCCAGTAGGGTGAAAAGTGAAGCTGAAAGGGGATATACAGCAGCTCAGCTGGTGTTGGCCAGCTTGGTATATGCTTGTCGGAGGTTCCGACCGTATTTGTTGTCTCAAACTTTTGTAGTCTTGACCAATTGTACCTTGCTTCCACAGTTGTTGAGCAATACTAATCTCTCGAGATGTATGATTAGGTGGATAACTGAATTGCAAGAGTATTCATTTACCTTCCTGGTAGAGGAATCTTTAAGAGCATCATTGGCTGATCTGCTCATGTACAAAGAGGGTCCCATATTGGTGAAAGAAGTGGAAGAACGCACAGCAAAGATGGAGGACCAAGTTTTGGAAAATGCATTTGTCTTGCATTTTGATGGCTCTTTCAAAAAGAGTTTAAACAAAGCAACCAGAGGAATTGTAGTGCATGATTCAGAGGGGAAGGAGGTTCAAAGGGCATGCATTCAGCTCAAGGCAGGCAGCAATAATGAAGCTGAATACGCAGCTTTGTATGAAGGCCTCCAGGTATGTGCTAACCTGGGAATTAGGAGATTGATAATCAAAGGTGATGCTTTGCTGGTTATAAAACAAATTTTAGGTGTTTGGAAAACAACACATGTCCATCTCAAGAATTTGGTGAGTGCCATCAAGAAAAGATTGGGACAGCTGAAGTCTGGACTCTACAACATGTGGATAAAAGTCAGAATACTGCTGCTCATGATGCTGCCCAGGGAATGACTGAAGCGCATGTGAAGGCTGCAAGAATACAAGAGCCTCTTTACAGAGGTAGGGAGTTCCTGGCAAAAGAAGAAAGTTTTCTGCTGTCCGGAAAAGTTCCTGATGAGATACCCAAGCAAAAAAGATACAAATTTGTGAAAGCCTGTCAACCTTATGTCATGATTGGTGATGTTTTGTATATGAAGGGAGCTGATTTGATTCTCAGGAGGATACCATGGCATTCGGAGATCTTGCATGTATTAGAAGCCAATCACGTCTTCAAGATCATGTTGAGGAAGATTCTGACAGAGGGGTATGTATGGCCTTCCTTACAAAGGGACATCACGCATTGGTTAAGTCTTGCTTCCAGTGCCAGCCAATGGGTAAGAGAATCCTTCATCCAAAGCTTCGAAATGTAGTAGTTGCTTTTAATATCTTTGAGAAATGGGGGGGGTATTGATGCAATCGGACCAATGCCAACGACTGCGCGAGGAAACTGCTACTTGTTGACTGTTGTTGATTATTTGTCTCGATGGTGAGGCAAAGCCTATAAAGGCGGTCAATGCAAAGACAGTCAATGAGTTCATTTATGAAGATATCTGTTGCCGATTCGGTGTACCCTTGGAGCTTGTATCTGACCGTGGACCCGGGTTCAAAAGTGAATTGATGGATCTCCTTTGTGACAAACTAAAAATAAAACATAGGTATGCAACTCCTCACTATCCACAGTGCAATGCTATGGATGAGTATTTCAATGGTGCGTTAACTGGCATTATGGGAAAGATGATAAGAACCCATGAGAAAAGTTGGGACCTCACTGTACCATGGTGTTTGTGGGCATATCGTGTCGCAGTAAAACAAGGTACACAGTTTTCTCCTTTTCATCTAGTGTATGGCAAAGAAGCTCTCTTGCCAATTGAAGTGGAGATTCCAGCCCTTCAATTTTTGATGAAGATGAACGAAGAGCCAAATTCAGCATATGCAAATAGGTTATTAAGTTTGCAAGAAGCACAACTGGACCGGTTGAAGGCTATGGATCATTATGTTGCTGCTCAAGAAGCAAATCAAAGGAGGGTCAATCTGAAGTACAAAGATAAGTATATCAGAGAAGGGGATCTAGTTCTGAGATATGACAGTAAGTTGGATTTCACTTTCAAGACACGGTTTGTGACTAAGTGGGAAGGACCGTATCAGGTAGTGAAGAAGTATCCAAATGGATCTTATCAACTGGCTGATTTGGACGGGATGTTGCATAAGAATAGAGTCAATGGGCTGAGGTTGAAGAAATATGTGATCAGGATCATGCAAGTAAAGACATGTGGCCCTCTTGTGATGCAGGAAGGTGGGACTGAAGACCTCATGGATGAGGACATCTCTGAAGACCTCAAAACTATATTTACTACAAGAGATGAATGTCTGCAGCTTGGGGTTGGGCAAAACATGATAAGACAAAAAAGGTAATAAAATGAATAATGTAGGGAGACACATAGGTGCACATAGCTAGCTAGTGATGGGTTTTTTTCTGCCTCCAAAGACATCTTTTCCCAAAAAAAGATGATATGATGTAAATATTTGACTATGAAATAAAATGTTTGTAGGAACTTCCTATGGGAAGTGATGAAAACACAATATGGATGCACTCCAGAGCAATGTACCCATGTGTGAAGGGGTCGGTGGTTGAATGTCAATTGTAAAAGCTTTTTGTGTTTTTTTACGTGTGGTAAATGGTCTTCTATGCATGGAATGTTGTCATGTCAATATCTTTGTTACATCCAATGTGGTAAATGTGTGGGCATGCATCAAAATATCTTGTTTTGAAGGATGGTTGTGTGCTAGTGAAATGTGACCCCAATTGTGTGAGCAATGGTCTTGGTGCAATGTTTTTTGAGGCAAGGTAAAGAGTGGTAAAAGGAGGCAATGACGTGGAAAATTTACATAGAGAGGTGGCTTGCATGAGGAAGCTACGATTTTACGTGGAGCCAGTCTGTGAGGAGCGCAGATTGTAGAGAAGGGGAGAGAGGCTTTCCACAAGCAGGAGAGAAGGTGACGACTCTGTTTTTTTGGAGAAGAGGAAGAAGTGTGCGCTGATTGTACGTCACTGGTGGTCTATGCTGCCTTCTGCGTTGATTGTGAGAGAGAGCTTTGCTTGCTTCAGGCGCACATATGACGCTGACCCCCCCCCCCTTCGCTGGAATTCTGTCGTTGGAATTTGAAGAGCTGCTGATCGCTTGTTCTTGAGGTGAACAAAAATTTGAGGAGAAAAGCCAAAGGATTGCACAAGAGACTGCTCATACACTGAGGAGAGATTGCTGCGTACGTGAAGACAACGCTGATTGGGAAGTTGCCCATACGTGCAGACAAGGAAGGGTGAGGATCTGTTCGACTGAAGTCTGGAGGATCTTGGATGATCTGCAGGAGTTGTGGCTCATTCCTATCGCATGTGGTACCACAGATGTGTATTATTCCCGTCTGACTGAGTCTTGTTCATCGTGTCACTTGTGCCATCTCGGTTGAGAGTCTTCCTGGTGTCTTTGTGCTTGTTTGTGGCCTGTTGAGGGTATCATCTCAAGTCATTGTGGTCCGGGTACATGCTCTGGGCGTTGTGCATTTGCTCTATTTCTATTGGAGCCCATATTGCTAGTCTGATCCCATAGGGAGTCCCGACCTCATCTACAAAGCTAATTGAATTATGGTGATTTGCTGGTTGTTTTTTTCTCTCCTTTTGCTTTCATGAAAGATACCGCTGGTTGTCTGAGGCATGACCATGCATGTTGAATGTTATGCTCTAGCCGAGATAGCATGACCTCGGAAAGATCGGTGGGCATTTTCTCTTAGATGACCAACTTTTGTAATAGTTAAGGTGCGTAAATGAAATGGTCAAGAGAAGTAACTGCCAAGGTCCTAGGTGAGGGTGAAATGGCATTGACTAGGTGGTTCTGAGTGCTAAGGCCTAGGTGCACCTAAATGTGCAATAATGCCAAGGGGCAAGTGGTTTTAAATGTGCCCCAAGAGAGGGGTAATGGTGCACCAAGTGAAAAGGATAAAATGATGACATTTGACAAGGGGAACCATCTAGGGAGTTGAGGGTCTCGTGGATATGCATGAGGAAAACAAAAAGGTGAAAAATAAATTGAAAAACATGCGATCTATGAGAGTAGGCTGGGAGGAAATAATAGATGCCATCGCCCGTGATCGGAGTGTGTGTTAGAGAATAGAGTTTCTATCAGTTGGTATCAGAGCTGAAGGTAAGGGTAGGGGCTCATTAGGCTGTGACGGACAGCAGGCGGAGAAAATATCAGCGGCTGCTCGTCAACGGGCTCCACGAAGACCATCGTAGCCTTCAAAGATTATGCGGAAGACGATTGCAGATTGGGAGCAGAGGTAACGCGGGCTGTCCGCGACGGGGGATCTGTGGTTGTGCAAGATTTCGAGCAAGCATCGACGGGCGTCTCATGTGGACGTTCTGCTGCGACGGCGTGGCATAGGATTGACGCACACTGGGAGCAGAGGCCTGCCTCCATCAGAACGTTGCCCGTTAACGAGTTTACGGCAACTCAGTTGGTCAGCGGATTATCTCCCTAGTGGAATATCGACGGACGACTGCGTGGAGACAATAGGAGGCGGAACGGAGCGAAGGCCTGGGGGTCTTGGTTGACGTGACGAATGGGAAGGGTGAGGACGTAGACGTCGTTGCAGGCCATGTGATCTACTAGTTGACTCTGAGCGTAATTGACAGTGGACGCTCTTACGTGACAGACTTGCACACAGGGAAAATCAGGAAGCGAAAGGCACACAAATTGTCAAGTTTTACCTTCGAGCTGGTCTCAGAACGAAGCGCGCCTACTCAAGCTGCGTGGAGCTTCCAGGGAGCAATTTTTTCCCCTCTATACAAATTTTGGGCGGTTGTCGATTTGCTTTCTACCACAGAGGCTGTCGTGTAAATTTCTGCATAACAAAAGGGAGACTGAAAAAAAAAATCATTTTCCCTTTCGAAACTATGGAGGCAGAAGGACAGAATTCGAGGGTGAATCCTAGTGAGTCTAGAGCACGGTCTACACAACAAATGTCACATCACACAGCACCTACTTTGATCGGTAGGATTTCGATATTAGAAGATGCTTTACAGCAGATTATGAACCAGCAGCTTCAAGTGAACGCTGGTCAGAATGAGATCAGGGAGATGGTGCAAGCCTTGTCGGCTAGACCGTCTAGAATTGATAAGGGCAAAGCTCCAGCAGAGCTAGAGCCCAGTATACATTCATCAGAGCGCGCGAGGGTCAAAGTGCCTAATATCGCTAATTATAGACCGGAGAAGTATGCTGGTCGGATGACCGAGCGCAGTTCTGATGTGATCGAGGTCTGGTTACACAAGTGGGAAGAAGCCTTCGCCATTTGTGAAATCAGATCTGATCTAAAGAAAATCCGTGAGGCCACTCACATGTTTATTGAGGCAGCGGATAGATGGTGGATAAAGCAACAGAAGGATCAAGTTGCTCCTACCACCTGGTAAGGGTTTAAAGCTGAATTTAAGAAACACTTTCTCCCACCTAATGAAGAGTCCCGAGCTTGGGATGCTTATAGAAATCTTCGTCAGAGGAGTCTCTCGGTGGCAGAGTACACCGACAAATTCAGGGAATGTGTCATGAAAATAACAGACCCTCTCCCTATGTCGGTTCAGTTAAAAGACTATATCTATGGACTGAACGACAAAATCAAAATGGAAGTTCGGGCTAAGTATGTGACTACATTAGATGAATCTATTGCAGTAGCCCTGAACTATGAGGATGCCAGAGGCAGATCTGGTGGATTTGTGCAGGCAGGGACTCAGTATGAGTACCCGAAAAAAGGGGGATTTCAGAGGAAATGGACTTCAAAGACAAGTGTCTCGCAGCCCAGTGGCCAAACCAAGCAGGTGAAGCCGGTTGAGGGACCAGTAAAAACAAGTACCACCGTTGGGGTGAAAAGGAAATTAACTCCAATGGCAGCCCGGGCTTGGTCAAAGTCCTCGTTGACCCCTGAACAAAAAGAGAAAGCTAGAAAAGAAGGATTGTACTTCGGCTGCCTTCAGCGACATCAGTGGAAAGATTGTCCACTGAATAAAGACCGTCGCACGGCTAATATGATAATATCTGAATGCGACGTGGAAATGCAGGAGAGTCCCAATGCGGAACATCTGCAGATGCAACTGGCGGGACCTTCTCAGAGGTTAGTACCTTGTTTGTTATGTGTGTCTGTTGCTAAGTTAGTGACGAGTGCACCTGATAACATCCTATCTAAGCCCGCAGCAACGGGGTATACAGCCTTTAATGATACGGAGTTAATTAAAATGAAAGGGCAAGTGGCCAATCATGATGTCATTGTGTTGTTTGACTCGGTGTCAACTCACAATGTGATTAACTCCAAGCTCGTGAAGAGGCTGAAATTAAAGACAAGTCCATCTGACTATGCGTATACAGTCAGGATGGCAGATGGAAGTTCAACTGAAGTATGGGACCAAAGGGTTACCCAGTTGGAGCTTCGGATTCAAGACTATGCTGAGAAGCTTGATTTTGAAATGACCAAGCTTGCTCATGCGGATATAGCCCTGGGTATGGCGTGGCATTCTAGGAAGAATCCAGCCATTGATTGGAAAAAGCACGTATATCAATTCAAGATGAATGATGTGCTTTATGTCTTGCGAGGTGAAAAAGATATACCTCAGGGACCGTTGGTTTCCGTGATGGAAATCCGAAAAGCTCAAGTAGAGTTTTTATTCCTTTGCACAGCATCGGTAGAGCCGGTTGATGATTCTTCGGCTAGTACTGATGTTACGCAAAGTGGTGAGATGGCCAAGTTGGCTAATCTTATAACAGAGGAGTTCTTTGATTGTTTTAGGGATGAACTACCTTATGGGTTACCTCCAGAGCGGAAAGTTCAACATAAGATTGAACTGATCCCGGGGGCAGAACCTGTAAATAGACCTCCCTATAGAATGAGTTTTACTGAAGAGGCGGAGGTGCGTAGACAACTGGAAGAATACCTCAAGTTGGGGTAGATTCAACCAAGTTTCTCACCTTTTGCTTCACCAGTGATATTAAAGAAGAAAAAGGATGATACGTTTCGCCTCTGTATAGATTACAGAGCATTGAATAATATCACTGTTAAGCACAGGTATCCGATGGCTCGGATTGATGATTTGCTAGATGCATTACATGGAACCGTGATTTTCAGTAAGATAGATCTTAAGTGTGGCTACCATCAGATCCGGATTAGAGCCGAGGATGTGCATAAAACCGCTTTCAGAAGCAGGTTTGGTCATTATGAGTTTTTGGTAATGCCCTTCGGACTTACCAATGCTCCAGCGACATTCGTCATGCTTATGAACGATTTACTACGTCCGTATATCGAAAAGTTCGTAGTACATTTTATTGACGATATCCTGATATTCAGTAAAAGTATTACTGAGCATCGTGAACACTTAAGAGTAGTGTTCAGTACTTTGAGGAAAGCCAGTCTTTATGTAAATAAAAAGAAAACTATACTGTGTATGGTAAGGCTTGAATATTTAGGATTCATAATTACTCCAGAGGGGGTAGAAATGGATCCGAAGAAAGTGGCTGCGATACTAACTTGGCCAATCCCTCAGAGTCTGACCGCGTTGCGATCATTCTTGGGATTTGTCCAGTTTTATAGAAGGCATATCAAAGGATATTCCGGAATAGTATCGCCATTGACTGATCTGACCTCAGATAAAGTACCTTTTATTTGGGGACAGAATCAACAAGAAAGTTTTAACACCATAAAACAAGCTGTGGTCACTGGACCAGTGTTAAAAATAGTTGATCCCCAGAAACCGTTGTTCCTGGAAACCGATGCAAGTGGCATTGCGGTGGGAGCAGTTCTCCTTCAAGAGGGAAGGCCAGTAGCCTTTGAAAGCAAGAAGCTTTCTCCCTCTCAAAGGAATTGGCCAACTCATGAATTAGAGTTGTATGCTGTTATCCATGCTTTGAAAACATGGAGGCATTATTTGTATGGTTCAGAGTTTTATGTGGATGTGGATCATGATACTCTGAAACAGTTTTGTAAACAGTCTGACTTGAGGGGCCGCCAAGCTAGGTGGGCAGAGCTCATGCAGGAGTTTAATCTAACGATTCGGTACCGAAGAGGAAAAGACAATAAGGTTGCTGATGCATTGTCTCGCATTATGCACAACCTGAGTTTCACGGTATTAGAGAGTGCTCTAATGACCGAGATAAGAGAAACTCAAAAAGTGGACGAGTTTGTCCAGAGCTTATGGCCTAAAGCTCATGTGTTAAAACCCGGGGAAAATGAGAAGGATGACCTGGCATCCAGAAAAGGCCAAACTTATGCAAGATATACCATAAGGGATGGTATGCTAGTTAGAAATGGCAAGGTTGTAGTACCTAGTCAGAATGATCTCAGGCAGAGAGTCATTCGACAGTGCCATGATAGCCCATGTGCGGGACACCCAGGAGTCGAGAAGACATATGATCTCGTGAAGCGAGATTTCTTTTGGCCAAAGATGAAAAAGCATATTCATGAATATGTGACACGGTGTTTCTCGTATCAGGTAAGTAAGGCCGAGCGGGTGAAGCCACCCGGACTTTTACAGCCCTTGGAAATACCACTAAGTAAGTGGGAGAGCATTTCCATGGACTTTATTGTAGGGCTGCCTACGACGCAAGGAGGGTATGATTCTATCCTTGTGGTGGTTGATCGTCTAACCAAGATGGCTCACTTCATTCCGACTAGAGAGTCTGTTAGTGCCCCGCAAGTAGCGGATTTGTTCATTAGACATATATTTCGTCTGCATGGATTGCCTAGATCCATAGTGTCAGACAGAGATGTCAGATTTACCGGTCATTTTTTGACAGCGGTATTTAAGACACTAAGGACTGAGTTGGGAATGAGTAGTGGGGATCATCCTGAGACGGATGGTCAGACGGAGAGAGTCAACCAGACTTTAGAGGATATGCTGAGAGCATATGTGAACTATGGTTACAGACCAGCCAATCCAACTATAGTTGGAGTACCTCAGAAAGTGCCTAGTGCCGCGAACTTTGTAGTTCAGATGCGGGAGATGCTAGCACTTGCGAGAGCTAATATCCGCCAGGCTATGGATAGAGCCAAGGTGTATGCGGATGAAAACCGGTCTATAAGAGTATTTAAGGAAGGAGAAAAAGTTTTTCTCAGAGTTCCTTCGCACTCGAAGTCGCTGACTTCAGGAGAGTGTGCTAAGTTATCACCTCGATACTGTGGGCCGTGGTTAATTCTAAAGAGAATAGGCAGTGTAGCCTATAAATTAGAATTGCCACAGGGGTGTAAGGTGCACCCGGTTTTTCATGTTTCGCGCTTAAAGAAATTTTTGCATGCAGGTGACTCACTAATCGAAGGTGTGGTTTTGTTTCAGGAGATAGAGGATATTGCAAGGCGCAAACCAACAAGAATCCTGGACCGAGGAACAATGCAAATACGAAATCGGAAGATACTCACGGTGTTGGTTGCATGGCATGGTCAGCCTCTATCGGAAGCTACCTGGGAATCCGTATACCAGTTACGGAGAGTGTTCCCAGATTTCATCATCGAGGACGCTGATGCTTGAAGAGGGAAGGAATGTTATGCTCTAGCCGAGATAGCATGACCTCGGAAAGATCGGTGGGCATTTTCTCTTAGATGACCAACTTTTGTAATAGTTAAGGTGCGTAAATGAAATGGTCAAGAGAAGTAACTGCCAAGGTCCTAGGTGAGGGTTAAATGGCATTGACTAGGTGGTTCTGACTAAGGCCTAGGTGCACCTAAATGTGCAATAATGCCAAGGGGCAAGTGGTTTTAAATGTGCCCCAAGAGAGGGGTAAATGGTGCACCAAGTGAAAAGGCTAAAATGATGACATTTGGCAAGGGGAACCATCTAGGGAGTTGAGGGTCTCGTGGATATGCATGAGGAAAACAAAAAGGTGAAAAATAAATTGAAAAACATGTGATCTATGAGAGTAGGCTGGGAGGAAATAATAGATGCCATCGCCCGTGATCGGAGTGTGTGTTAGAGAATAGAGTTTCTATCATTGAACTGGTAAACATTACCATGAAATGAAAAAGAGGTGCTTCACACCCGTCCTGTCTTCAGTTGCATAGGCCTTCACTAGGTTCCCTACCACTTTTCTTTCATCAACGTGCATGTTCCTCTCTCCATACCATAGATATGAGTGGTCTCAGGTGTGTTTTGAAAAGGACGGCTACACCTCCAGAGCCTCATACTCCACTATCTCTCCTCATTTCTCTCCTATGAGCAGACTCCCAAAAGTACCATGTCACCGTGGGCAGCCCTCTCTCTGGGCTCTTATGTGTCTCAGTGTAGAATATGATGTCTCTGCCTGTGTATGTCTCCGAGAAGCCACCTGGGTCGGACCAAAGTGTACCATTACAGTTCCATACAGCCATACTCAGGTTGTTATGTGCACTCCTCTCCCGGCTCTGACACCGTCATAGTTCACCCTCTTCCTTTTCCCCTTCTCCCTTGTCCCCTCTGTCAGCTCTTTCTCGAATAATCACTATGCCTTCCTTGTAGGCAGCCCTTTTCCCTACTTCCCTTGCTGCCATGACCCATGTCATGCCTTCCCTTCTAAGTTCCTGCTGTAGAAGGGTGAGGTCATCATCCAAGTAGATCTTGGTCCCCTTCAAGGATGCTCGCCTGCTCATAAGGTTGGACCTATCAATTGCAGTCCAAAGTTTCAGCACTAACGGTCTTGTTTGTATCTCTGTCTTCCCGACCCTCCAAGCTGCCTCCCATATGAGATTGACTCCCATCTTTGCAAAAAGGGCTTGAGCATCTGCCGTTGGGGTGTCTCCCACTATGAAACCTCTAAGTAGAACATTCATTGCTTTACTGACCCGTCTCTTCTCTTCCTCTAGTGTTTCAGAAATGAGTTCTTTTTTGGGAGCTGCTGATCCCTTTTTAACAACTTCTGTCCATTCAAGCATCACTTCTTTCCCCTTGTTGAGCTGTTGTGCAAATTCAGCATGCTTACCATTCATGGTAGTCTGCATGGCCTCCATCTCTTTCTTAAGAGCTGCATTTTCTGCTTTGAGCTCATCCATAACTTTGCAGGTACCATATGATGTTGTTTGTTTGCCCTTCATTTGTTGTAACTCAGTCCCCAATGTGTATAATTGGTCTTGCAGCTTGGTCTTCTCATTTTCCCATTCTGTTCTCTCCTTCTCCCATTCTTCTTTCTCGGCTTTCTCCTTTCTCCATTCCTCTTGTACCTTCCCACCTTGTTTCCGAATCTCAGCCAGTGTTTTGTCCACATGTGCTTTTTCAGCCAACAAAGGCAGATTTTGTTGAGACATGTGAGTAATTTTGTAGTGCTCCATGAGGCGGTCCCTCTTGATTGCCGGGATCCTCATTCCCCTCCGGAGAATAGTGTGTAGGAGGTAGTAGCCAGTATCACGACGTGGAACATTTGGGTTGCTCACTGTAGTCTGGTGATGGGTGAGCATTCGGTTCCACCCTTAGCTACCTTGGTCGCCATCTGGCAGGATATCATCTACACCCCGCGCTCCACCTGGGAGCATGGGACCCCAGGCTCTAGGGAAATAGTCGCGAGGCGCGCACGTTTCTGCAAGGCTTGGCCTACAAGAGTTTTCTACATATTCACTCCGCGAGGGATCTGCTAGTTGTATAGTTCCCCCCACTTGGATGTTAGCCCCCATACTAGAGATTCCCTAGGCAGTGAGCTAGGTTTCTCTGGAATAGGCTGGTTTTCTTCTTTCAGCCTTTACCGGTTTTTTTCCCCATACTCAGCACCTTCGAGGCTGTTGTTTTGTATAAAGTTTTTCAAGCATTAATAGAAGGTTCCTTTCTTTTGGGGGGGGGGGGGGGGGGGGGGGGGAACTCGACATGAGCTACGTCCCCTACAACAATATCACAACAAGAGGAGTAACCTAGAGAGAGGAAGAAAGATTAATTTGCTAAATTCTTGCTATAATAAATCATTCAAATGGAAGTGAGGAGTATGCATATAGGACAGTGGAGGCTTTGGAATGTGCCTCTTCTTTTAAATTGCATTATGAAGCTAGAAACAATGGATAGATGATAAAGCTATGAACATATGAAATGATATTGCCACTAATAACACCATCACAAAATATAAAACAAGAAGGAAGCTCCATGTTTTAATCAAGCATCAAAATCGGATTTAGAATAGAATATAACATAGCATGTGCTTCCTAGAAAATTCTAGGGAAACAAAAAATCCACTTTCAAATTTTGTATGATGTCCCCAACAATATAAAGTGCGATGAAAAATGCACATGCTTAACCACAAGACTATAAACCAAAGACCATTCAAAAAGCTCGCTACCCTCTGCGTGTGTGTGTGGGGGGGGGGGCTGCGTGTGTGTGTGTGTGGTGGTGGGGGGGGGGGGGGAAGGGAGGGGGGGGGAGGAGAGAGAGAGAGAGAGAGAGAGACCTGAGATAACCGCTGACATTGAAGCATCCGTGATGGAATGGACATTTTCCACATCAAGGCAGCTCAGATGCGGCAGATCTACATAATTTTTAAAAATTGGGCATTTGAGATGAAATTGTTGGCATGTACAGTGATATTTTTCACATTTAACATTGAACTACAAAAAAACTAGTTAGTAAGCCAAGCTGCATTTATAGTCTCACGAAGACTAAGCATAAGCTGCCATCCAAGGTTTGAACATGTTCCAATGTTTTTGAATTCATATAAAAGAAAAAACAAAGTCGTCAATAAAGTTCAGTTTTCCTTTTCCAATGTTGCAATTGGAACATTTGAAAGGCGATTTTTTACTAAACTCCAGAATCTAACCAAAGATTAACTAAAAGCAGGTCCTCTGTCTGTGACCTAGGCCACCACTCCCTAGGTCCCCACCATCTCATCCTGAATCCCAGCAAAGACCATCCTCAAAGCTCACATCCAAACATCTTGTGCCAGCGGGAAATCCTAGATGCAGCGCCCTTGAGTCTCCTTTACAGAATCGCATTGCGAGCATGCAAACTGGAATGCAACCAAACCCAAGCCAAGTGACTATTAGGAGCATCTCCTAACGTACCATTTATAGAGTAGGAGTGGGGGCCTTTGTCGTGGGTGTATTTGAAGGGTGTTTTCAGATCTGAAAGGAGATGTTTCGAGGGATGGGACAGCGAAGGTGTGAAGGTACCTTCGGCTCCAAGCCTCTTCATTATCTTCTCCAGCCTCTCCTCTCTTTCTCCTTCAATCCCCTTTTCTACCTTCTTTCCCATCCACACTCTCTTCTCAGTTCGACTCTCTCTTCTATCCGACATGGTGACCCTAGCTGAGATGGCGGAGAACAAAGTGAAAATTCCCGTATTAACCACCTTCACCATGGACCATCAATTGGATGGGCTCAATACAGTGTATAGCAGGTTATGATGGAGTTTGTCTTGTAGTCGTATGATCTAGTAGATTTCATCTTGGTCGGAGTGCCCAAACCAGATCCTTGAGCAAAAGGATGCTAAGACCATGTCTCAGCTCTGGGACCATGTCAATGTGAGGGTACAATCGTTCATTTTCCTAAATTATACTCCTCAAGTTATTAATCATGTAGATCACATGACAGTGGCCAAAGTATCTAGGAACACTTGGCGTCCTTGTAAACAGAACTTCTTTCATGAAGTGGGTGTCTTTGGAAGTTCAAATGAGGTTGTTGGATCCCACGAAGCCTTAACCGATGCGGGAGCACATCAGCAAGCTATAGGAGTTTCAGCAAGAGATTCTTCATGCGGGGAAGGAGATATCATCTAAGGACATGGGCATTACATTGTTGTCCCATTTGTCTTCCCAATACTTTGCATTTTATTCGTCCTTGATCTCCAGTGGAAGGACGTTCTCTCAAACTGGACGTACCTTATTCATGGGAAAGAAAGATGTCATACCGACATTTGGAATGGTTACATTCGGGGAAGTTTGTCCTTCATATAAGTAGGGTAGAAGTTGACCTTGATTCATACTTTGGACTTCACAAAGACGGTGTGGACACCTGCACAATTGTCATAGATGGGAGCCAATAGCGAACATCATCACCTATACATATAGACAGCCAGATGTAGGCACGCCATAGAGCAGTAGACCACATCATCCTTGGAGATACTAGCCAGCATTTCGCTAAGTATCATTCATACTCTCGGAGGTGGATGGGATAGACTCTAGGGAGATGCTAGGCACAAGAGGGAGGCTTTTATCAGTATATGGGAGCTAGGCCCTTTTGAGGTAATCCTCCATAGAGAGGCCAGCCAATGGAATATCCTTGTGTTTTTTCTATTGTAGCCTTCATTGGCGAGTTGTATTTTCCTTGGTATTCGTGGCACTAAGGAGTTTATGACTAGAATGTTCTTTTCTTTGAAGAAAATAAAACCCATCGGACATGGATTGAGTTTGAACCTGCTTTCTTGAAAGAATTTCAAGCCAAGAATGAGCGTGGGACGCATGGGATGACTACACCATGGGTAGAAATCCTCTCAACCAATACATTGCTAGCTATAGGGAGGTTGTACTCAAGCTGAAAGGTATAGATGAATTCCAAAAGATAAAGGATTTTGTGGGATCTCAAGGGTGATTCTAGTGCGAAGAAATTCTCCCAAGTCTTTGGATGAAGCCATTAAGTATGCCACGATGTATGATGACACCATAGCGAAACCAAACGGGGTCAATGAATGTCAAGCCCAGGAGAAGTGGGATCTGTCACGTATTCATCTAGTTTCCCTATGGCAAAAAGGGACGGAGATCCAAGGGTAATAAAGATACCCTATATTTTCAAATCATGCATCTAGATATGACAAATTATCTAGCGAGAGAATGGCTCTATAGCCTAGGACATTCTTTGAGAGAAGTTATCTCAATAACGCCATCGTGTTTGAAAAAGAGAGCGCGGTCTTCGTGTTGGATTTTAGGTGGTCACCTCCCCACCTGAGAGCCCCCCAATCAGGAGCATGGGGGAGGTGTACCAGCATAGGTTAGATGTCATTTGGGCAGCAAGTGAGCCTGCCACGCGGACAGATCTAGCAAGAAATGCTAGGCTGTCACATGGGCCGCCATGTGGGCAGCAAGTACATCATGGATAAGAAGAAGCCACATGGACAGCAATCAAGCTGCCATGTGGGCAGCATAAGGGACTATACCTGGCTGGCAATAGAGGCTGGAACCAACCTGTTTGGAGAGTATCTGGTGGACAGGGTCAGTACGCATCGGAAGCATGGCCAGCAGGAGCTGTACGGAGCAGTTTGGCGAAGGTGTACGGGCCTGAACGGTCTAGAACAGATGTGACTGGTGCTGGAACAGTTGCACAGCAGTCTTCGGCAGGTCCGTGTGTCAGGGAAGCTGCTGGAAGGTGCTGCAGACTGAGCAAAGGGCTGGAGCAGGCCATGCTGAAGTCGGGAGCAGAATGGAGCAGGTCGGATGTGCACCAGCAGGGTCTGGCAGGCAAGACAGCACCAGAATCAGGGCGGAACAGAGGGATGGGTGTCGGGACTGCCATGCGGTAGTCAGATGCTCAGACTGAGCCTATTTACAGGCATATGGCCAGTCAGGGGTAGGGCTCCTCCAGCCCTATAAAATGGCCCCTTTGGGGGACATTCTTTAGTTCAGTCTTTGGGCAAGTCAGTCCACCTCTGGGAGAGGATAGCCATCTGCTGGAAGCTAAGGACAGGCTGATTGCAGCAAGACTAGTTCTCAGGTCTTCATACATGCCAGGACCACACAAAGGGGCACATCTACCCAATGTAGAAGAGCTGGATCATGGTGCACACGGGCAGCAAGGAAGACAACAACCAAGGGAGACTTGTGCCTCACCGTTGGGCTGCCTTCACAGCAGCAAGGAGGTCAAGGAACCGGGAGCAAGCACTGTCTTACAATAGGCTGTCCAGCAGAAGCAACAAGAAGGCATAATTGCGGGGCACACATACGAGGCCCACAGAAGCTCTAGGGGAGCACCGCAGGCTAAGTGTTTTGGAGGTGCCACGGGGAGGTTGGAGAACAGGTTTTGAGTGTACAGCTGTGTAACCAAAAAACACGTTTCGAGCAAGCGAAATGCTTGGAAACGTTTCTGGGCGAATTTTTTCGCCGAAACAAGTGAAACACCAGTGCATTGGGCGAAACGCCCTGGTACAGATTGTCACCTGTGTCTTGACTCTTTTGACAGTGCTCAGCGTGTATATCTATATTTGAGAGCTTTTTTTCAGAGAGAGAGAATCTGGAGATTATTATTTATGTTTTATATATAATTCATATAAAATACAATTTTTTAAACCCGTTTCTAGACGAAACACTTGGCAAAATCTAGAAACATTTCTCGTGACACTGGTGTACATGTGTCACATCTAGTCGGCACTCTAATGATAGAGAAGGTGGCACACTGAAACATCTTTTTAACACGATTTTCTCCACATTGGACGAATATATATTGCTGGTTCTACATCTCTCTTGTGCATTGTTCATTTACTGTCTACACATCTCCATAGTACACACCATGGAAGTGAAATTCGATTTGAATTACCCAATGTGTGATCCTTGGGCATTATCTCTCTATGTTTGAGATTCCGCTCCATGCGGAGAACGTTGGCCTAAGCAAGCAACCTGTCCCACTCTCCTTTCTAACACTTCCAAATTCAAGAACTTTGATCTACCCAACTCTCCTCTTACTTTTTTTATGTAACTCAAACGACTGCAACAAGATGAATGCAAGGTATTTCTTTGTGATTTTATTCTTGTGATGACTTTTTATTTGTCATGTTATTGAAAAGGGAACGGCTTTTCCAAACTCTATTAAAAAGCATACAATTTCTCTTGATAAATTACTAGTTGAATTCTTCATAGTGATGGCTTGCCTCCGAAGCGAGATGTAGATCATAGTATAGAAATATTTTGTGGATTTATCCCTATTTGTAAAGCGCCTTAAGGCTTGGTAAAATTGAGAAAGAGGAGATTGAGAAAAATTTAAGTTTCCCTTAGAAAGGCCAAATTCAACCTACTAATACTCGCTGGGCTTCACCAATCGTATTGGCGAAGAAAAAGTACAGGACTATGTCCCTGTGCATAGATTATCAGTATCAAATAAAATCACAATAAAGAATAAATAAACTACTAAAATTGACCTAATGTCAAGATATCATCTAGTATGCATTAGGGTAGAGGATGTGCCCAAGGCAACTTTTAGAACTTGATGTGGGGAGAACGAGTCTAAAGTAATGCCATTTGCTTTAACTGCTACATTTATGACACTTACGAATAATGTCTTGAGACCTTATCTAGGAGACTTTGCAATATTGTTTTCATATGATAACCTAATTTGTACTAAAACCAAAAGATGGCATCAAACACCTAAGGCGAGCATTCCAATATTTCAAGAGAACACTTGACCCTACTTGTCCTTGATGCCACGCAGCAGTCAAGTCAGTTCAGCATTGCCTTTGGGAGTGCAGACATGCGAGGACGATCTGGAAGGGTGTTGCTAGGATTCTTTCCATATTTCATAGAGGACCCTTCTTCATGACTTGGGGATCAGTGGCATGGTTATCTCTTACTGGACCTCAAGTGTTTTTCGAGGGACAGGACTCAAATTCATCCTTCATTGTACGACGACACTCTGTGGAGTCATGCTCTCTCCAGGATGGTCCTTTCACTCCTTTTAGAGCTGCTCATGCCTTGGTAGACACATCTTGGGAGATTCTGGCTAGCATTGCAGCTTGGCATATTTGGAGGGCCAGATGTACGGAGGCGATGGAGGGTTCACCCGTCCTAGTCTATGGCCAGTATATGGACTAATACTATACACACACTAATGGCGATCCGGGCGAGCATGCAGGGATCCTCTAGAGCAGCTACAACAAGGAGAGATACCTTTTTCAGAGTTTGGAGAGGATCTCTGTTCTTCTCTGAGACTATTTTAGGGTTGAGGTGGCATTTTCAGCCTCCACCTTGGATTTTTGTTAGCTCTTCTTTGAGCTGTTTTTTCTTTCATGCATTTCATGATATACTCCCGCATTTGAGCTTGCTCTGCGGCTTTCATTCATACTTAATGAAGTAATCTTTTTTGGAAAAAAAAAACTTGGTAACATATAAGTAATGGCTCAAGTTTTTCAAAGAAGGCAATATGTCAACTAGTTTGCAAAAGTAGTGTACCTAATGCAAAGTTACTAGCTTTTATGTTGAGGATGAATGGTTTATTGTGATCCATTAGTTTCGCTTTTATGTTGAGGATGAATGGTTTATTGTGATCCATTAGTTTCACTACTTTCAACACTGGAGCTAAAGATTTACTTTGGGCTTGCTCCCAAATAAAGGTTTTTTCCTTCCGCCTAAGCAAGTATGTCATTGAAACAACTAGTTTCGCATAGTCTTAAATGCATCGATGATTGAATTCTTATAAACCTAGGACTATTTGCAATTCCTATATATTTATTGGGATGCGGCTTTGAATGGGGTCAGGATCAAGATACCACTGTGAATCCATGCCCCACTCCATGTACCTTGCAATCCTAACACGCTGGAAGGCAACCTCCAAAAGAATATCATCTGAGGATCTGAGAAGTCTGCCTCTCAACTGAACATCAAAGACAAGGCTCCTCATGTGCATCTCGCAAGGCAATGAACTGTAAAGGAACAACCGTCCCCGAAAAGGCTCCCAACCAGTTCCCTACATATTGGCCTAAAAATGCAGCTCTCACTTCCTATATTCAGGCTCTCGTGGGGATTTTTGAGTCTCTCGGAACATGGGCACATACATTCCTCGCCTCACCCTTAAAATTGTAAGTCAAGATTTGCAACAACACTTCTAGTGCAATCATGTCCTCCATCAAAGCTGTGAATTCCAACTCATACCTAATGGCAGTCGTTCCATGAATTTGAGAAAGTCCTAAGCCATCTCTGACTAACAACCTACTATTTCACCCCTTGCCTAAGGCTCTTTTCCTGTCATCACAATGCCTAGGATATCTCCTCGGTGGGCATAGTTACCAGAAACGGCGGTTTCTGGCCTGGAAATGGAAACGGTAAAACGAAAATGGCGTTTCTTCTGGAAACATCGTTTCGTAATCACTGTTTTTTTATTTTTTTTGGGTTGTGTGTGTGTGTGTGTGTGTGTGTGTGTTGTTGTTGTTGTTGTTGTGTGTGGCCCTCTTTTGATTAAACTGTTTTGGCCTTCTTTTGATTAAAATGGTTTTCACCGATTCGTCGCCTCTTGTCGCCGTTTCTGTCACCTCCCGTGTTGTTTCTCTCCATCTTGTTGCTTTCCAGCCTCTCCATCTTTGATTCTTGGGCCCTGGCACCCGCAGCCTGCTCTCCTCTCCATCCCTCCATCCTGCACGTTGGTAGCTGCTCTCCATCCTTAGCCTGCTCTCAGCTCTCCATCCCTCCACTACCTCTCCTCTCTTATCTCTCCATCCTCCTTCTACCTCTCATCCGCCTCCGACTCCTTCTACCTTTCCATCCTCTTTCACCTCCCTATCCTCCTTCTACCTCTCCATCCTTTCTCACCTCTCCATCCTCCCTCTCAAACTTCAGATTTTTGTAACTTCAAACTTGTTAGAAGTTAGAACTTAGAACTTAGTTCATGACACTGAAGCATCATTCATGGATAATAGATGATACTAGATAGATCAATCATCGTAGAAATTTAAAATCATGGAAACATGCATGATCTTCAAGTATAGCTAATTGTATTATGTATAATTTGCACTCTATTGATAATTGTATTATGTTTTATACATAAATTGTACCATATTGCCGTTTCTTCCATTTCCCCGATTTTTCCCGTTTTCGTTTCTTCTGTTCCGTTTTGGCTGGCAACTATGTCGGTGGGGGCTCTAAAAGAGATGATAAGCGAAAATTGAGGGAACCGTGGGTAACCCCTATAGCAGACTTTGAATACATGGGCGTATGGGAGAAATGGAAAAAAAGCACAACTAACAAATTTTTTTATTATCTATGTTTGTTGGCAGACCGTTGATACCGCTCTTGCGCTTTTCGCATATGATCCCTGACTTGGAGTAGAATGTCTTGCATTTCTTGAACCAGTTGATCAGCTAGGGCCACTCGATGTTGAAGTACAAAATTTGTTGGTACAATCGGAGTGTGTCCATAAGCTGCTTGGAATGGAGTTATGCTAATGGCACTATGGAAAGAGTTATTATAAGCAAACTCAAGGAGTGGTAGATACTCTTCCCAAGCTGCTAGGCGTGACTGAATATAATGTCGAAGCATTTCTTCCAGAACTTGGTTGACTCTTTCAGTCTGGCCATCTGATTCTCAGTGGTAGGCTGAACTGAACAGTAGAGTTATACCCAAAGATTCGAACAGTGAAATCCAAAAGTGACTGGTAAACTTAGGATCTCTGTCGGATATGATATTCTTGGGCAATCCATGGTGTCGGAAGATGTGTTGTATGAAGAGTTTGGCTATGTCCGGAGCCTGTGCACTGCTTTTGCAAGCAACAAAGTGTGCCATTTTGGACAATCGATCAACAATTACCATAATCTGAGTGTTACCTCGGGAGGATCGTGGTAGTGTTGTAATGAAATCCATGGAAATACTTTCCCACCTTTCAGTTGGAACTAGAAGAGGCTGAAGAAGTCCTGTTGGAAGTCGTCGGCTTGCTTTCATTTGTTGACAAGATAAGCAAGATGTAACCATTTTGATGACGTCGCTTTTCATCTGAGGCCAGTAGTATGTTGCACTGAGTAACCGATAAGTCTTGTTGATGCCTGGATGGGCAGCATAAGGAACTACATGATGCTCTTTTAACAAAAGACGTCGAACATCCTTGTCATGTGGTACACAGACGCGATCTTGATAATACAGAAGGTCATCCGTATAAGAATAGGAAGAGAAAATCTTTTGTTCGAAAGTCGAAGGTTGATCTTTTGAAAGAACCTGTACTGCTGTGCCGAAGTCTTTATCATTGAAATACTTCCCTTTGAATGAATTCGGAACATCCACAGATAATGTAGAGATTACCATAGCTGATGCTAGAGGTAACCTGCTGAGAGCATCTGCAACTACATTGCGTAGTCCTGGAATGTACTCAATGGTCATGTGAAAGTTGGCCAGAAACTCAACCCAGCGTGCTTGTCGAGCGTTCATGACTGGCTGAGTAAAGATATACTTTAAAGAGTGATGGTCTGTTTTAACCACAGAGTCGGCTCCCATGAGATAATGTTTCCAAGAGCGATAAGCATGTACAACAGCAAGAAACTCCTTATCATAAACCGGGTATCGGGTTTGGATATCAGAATGTTTATGGCTGTCAAAAGCAATAACTCTGCCTTCTTGCATCGAGACTGCTCCTGTAGCGATGTCGGAAGCGTCGGTCATGACCTCAAATGGAAGGTTTGGGTCAGCAATAGCCATAACTGGTGTGGTAGTGAGTGCTTGCTTGAGTTGTTGGAAACTATACTCTGTTTCGGGAAGCCACTGAAAAATTGATGTGCTTTTCAATAATTCGGACATAGGAGCTGCGATTTTGGAAAACTGATAGACCTTTGTATCGTAGAAGTTTGCCAATCCGAGAAAAGAGCAGACATCATGAACATTCTTAGGAGTAGGCCAGTTCCCGATTACCTCGACCTTCTTGGGATCCACAGAGATGCCTTGAGCGGAAATAACATGTCCCAAATATTCGAGTTGGGTCTTGAAGAACTCACTCTTCTCAATGTTGATGTAGAGAGAATTTGCGCGGAGAACTTCAAAAACTTGGTGAAGATGTTGTTTGTGCTCATGTAGGGATCTGCTGAAAACGAGGATGTCATCGAGGTAAACGATGACGAACTTATCGAGGAAAGGCCTGAAGATGTCGTTCATTAGTGTCATGAATGTGACCGGGGCATTGTTTAACCCAAAAGGCATGACCAAACATTCATAGTGTCCATACTTTGTTCGAAAAGCTGTCTTGTACTCATCGCCTTCTCGTATGCGAATTTGATGATAACCTGAACGAAGATCAATCTTTGAGAATTGTGTTGCATGTAGAAGTTGATCGAAGAGGTCATCGATAAGAGGCAATGGATACTTGTTTTTTATAGTGAGCTTGTTGAGGGCTCGGTAGTCGATGCAGAGGCGCATTGACTTATTCTTTTTTTCCACAAGTAGTACAGGAGATCCGAAAGGGCTGTGACTGGGCCGAATGTGACCTTTGTCGAGTAGCTCGGTGACCTGTCTTTGGATTTCTTCATTTTGAGTGTAAGAAACCCGATAAGGAGGTTTCGGCGGTGGATTACTGCCGGGAATAAGTTCGATTGGGTGATCCACTGGTCGTCGAGGTGGCAACTGCTTTGGCAATTCCTGTGGAAAAATATCCAGGTAGGGCTGGAAAAAAGGTTGGTTGAGGTATTCAGGAGGATCCTTTGTTGGTGTCTCCTCGACTGCCGTAACCAACAGAAGTGAAGTCTTTACTTGATGTTTACGAACCCACTTCTTTACTTGTAGGACAGAGGCAACTGGGGTTGAAGGAGAGTCCCTAGAACCAGTTAGCTCAATAAGTTTTCCCTGGTGGACAAACTGGATAGTATGGCTGCGAAAACTGATTGATGGATCATAGTCGTAGAGCCACTGTTGTCCGAGTATGACATCGTATCGAGAAAGAGGCATGATGTCGAAGTTCAACTTGTCTGTATAATGTTGGATGCGAAAAGACAAGTTTTTGATCCTGGTGTTGCACAAGAAAGTAGTTCCATTTGCGAGTTCAATATGATAGTCCATGAGACTAGGACTGGTGGTCAACCAAAGTTTGTCGACCATAGAACTAGCTAGGAAGTTATGAGAGCAGCCACTGTCGATGAGGATAGTGACCGTTGTTCCACGAATCGATCCTTGAACACAAAGTACTTGAGTGGCCAGGGAAGGTTCGGGGTTGCTGGCAAGGCTCAGGTGGATGGTATTTGCCATTCGAACAGCTTTGCCTTTCTTGTCTTGTGCTGGGGTAGCATCTTCTCTTTGGGAAGTGCTAGGTTCCATATTGGAATTTTGCTTTGGTCGCTTGGGACAATCGAACCACCTATGGTCGCCTGTACAGATGGTACAAAGTCCTTTTGTGCTGGAGTTGTTCTTCTTGTCAGTGGCCGCACCTTTATGTTGGGAATGTCGGTAATGACTTTGTGAAGAAGAAGAGGCGCGATCCTTGGAGGAGTGCTTCTGTTGGAATCCAGCATATGATTTCTGAGACTTCTGGGGATCTTGAGACTGTCGCTGACCTTGATTACCGGAGTTTTTTCGAAACCTGGTGTTATCTTGAGGGCGAGCACCTTTGGCCATGGTAGAGTTCTGTGTGCGATTAGCACTCTGCTTCCCTGTGTTTTGAAAATCTGTAATGCGCTCTGCGTAAGCAATAGCGCCAGTTGTGGTGGTGATGTTTGCTTTAAGGACATCAATGCGTAACGAGGGATTTAGGCCTGAGATGAAAGCATGAAGGCGATCATCCTCAGTTAAACCATCAATCTCCAGCACCAATGTGGTGAACTGAGAGATGTAGGAAGACAGGGAGCCCATTTGCTCCAACTGTCGGAGTTTTGAACGTGCTTGGAAGTCCGCATTGGCAGGTATGAACTGCTTACGGAGCACGTGTTCAAAACGTTCCCATGTTAACACACTTTTACCGTTCTTTAAGCGTCTTTTCCACCATAGAAAAGCTGTATCCTTGAGGAGGGAGGCTGCCAAGGCAATCTTTTTGCCTTCAGTGAGGTCAACAGTATCAAAATACATGCGCATTTTTGCGAGCCATTGGTCAACTGTTCGGCGATTGCATTGACCAGTGTAGGCTTCTGGAAGTTTGATGTCAAGTCTTTTAGTTTTGGAAGCTTGAAGTAAACGGTAGAGGGCACGTAGTTCAGTGTTTTCTACCTCTGGTGGGAATGAATCCGCATAGTCGTCTGGTTGCGTCACGTCATCCTCTGTATGTGTGGTACTGCGAGAATCTTGAAGTTGTTGAACTTTCTGGACCAAGTCAGAGATGCTGTCCTGAAGCTGGGAAATTTGAAGTTGCAGTAGTGTTTCGCCTTGTACGTTGACTTCAGGGGTCTTTTTTGGACTTGAGTCTTTGATCTCTGGAGAGGCTTCACGCGAGCGTTGCGACATATCGGAGATCCTTGTGAGAGGAGCGTGAACTTGCGCTCTAGTTTGTACCATTCCTAGAAGAAGATTCGGGCTGCTCCCTGAGGTTGCTCATGTTGGAGGGGGCAGGCGAGGCAGGATGGAACCACCCGTGGAAGTCTGGTAAAGAATGTCCTGTCTGAGGTAACACTGGTGATGCCGAAAGTGGTGTTACTGCTCGTGAGAGGACAAGAGTAGGTTGCAGAGTCCACGGATCTGAGAAGGGATAAGGAGCTGCTGTCGGAAGTGGAGGATATCCAGGAGAAGGAGTGCCTTCAGAGTGTAAATACTATCTTGGAGAAGGTACAATCTGTAGAGGAGGATATCTGGGAGCTGAAGGAGGTGGTGTCACCACAATGTAAATATCCTAAGTCAAAGTACAGTTGACCATTTATTTGATCTTAATTAAAGAATGTTATATGTGTTAATTACGGTCAAAGAGTCATTTTAATGGTCAAAGGATTGACTACGGTCAAAGATACTTGACTCCAGTCAAGTAAACCTGACTACGGTCAGAGAATGTTGACTTCGGTCAACAAGACTTGGCCTGCGCCAAGAGGGTTAACCCCGGTTAACCAAGATGTGCCAACTCCGGTTGGAGAGACTTGGCTATAATTAAGGCGCCTTGACCTTTGGTCGAAGCTCTTTAATTATAATCAAGAGTGTTGACCTCGGTCAACCAGAGAAAATATATATATATATATTTATTATATATATATTTGTTTAGATGTGCACATGTGTTCAGTGGGGACGCCCACCGTGACTAGGATTAGTCCACAGTGTGTTATTTGCATGCAAAGCGCTAACAATTAATGGGTACCATGGTGGTGCGCTTTAATTAATTGTTGCAGGTACTGGAAGGATTAGTTTTCCTAAGCGAAATGGGAGCCCGACAAGCACCTAGGAAGCGGTTCGTGTGACCGAGAGCCTGGAAGACTCCAGAATGGCCCTATGTGGCTTGTAATAAGAGTTAGTCTAGATTGTAGACAAGTGGCATGTTGCCAATTTGAATGGGGTTTGAAGCCCTTGTAAAGAAGGATTTCTTTCCACGTATGAACAGAGAGACTTACGAGACAGCTTGAAGCTGAACTTCTGTAATAGATTTTCTGAAATGAATAAAGACCTTCGGGGGGGTCCAGCCCGACAAAATTGTCCTGGGCCCTAGTGTATGTTCAGAGAGAGAGAGTGAGGGAGAGCCTTTGGAGAGTTAATTTCCGTCGTGGAAATAAAGACAAAGCTGTTTCGTCGGTTTGGGTTGTATAAGCCATAGCTGTTTATCTACTCCCGGTGCTGTTTCGTCAAGTACTGATTGTATTGGTATCAGAGCGTAGGCTCTTTGTCTTTCTAGGCAGAGATGATCTGAGAAAAAGGGAAGACCCTGCGATGGAGCGATTAAGGAACGGTGCTGCTGTTGAGCGTGTAGGCGAATCTCCAAGAGCAAAAGGGAAGACCCTGCGATGGAGCGGTGAAGGAAAATCGAGGGCGTAGACACAAATAACTACAGACGCAGTCAATGGGATTGACAGAGCCAGATAACGCCATGAGACGATGGCTGGCGATGGGGAGCGCTGCCTGTTAGCTGCGACAGAAGGGAATTGACGTGGAACGAGCTTGACGGAGTCTTACGGGAGATCATGACGGGATTCGAATGATCATCACGGACGAAGAGATGCCTTCACGGGGATGCAGGCGCGACGCGCGATGACTCCTGCATAGCCAAGGTTTGAAACCTTTGGCTGTGCTGACGTGGCCAGGGTGCCACCTAGGCAGACACGTGGCAGACACGCGTGGGTGCTGACGTGGCAGCATATGCATGGTGATGACGTGGCAGTACACGTGGCCTCCAGCTCAGAGCTGACGTGGCGCTGACGTGGCGAAGGACATGTGGTGCAGGACACGTGGCAGAGGTCTTGCAAGATGCTGACGTGGCAGCCAGCCTGGCAGACCCGTGGTTAAGTTAACCCGGGTACAGTTAAACCCTGGTTAAGTTAATCGCAGTCAGTTAACTCTGGTTAGCTGAACCAGTATCTAGCTAGTTCAACTCTGGTCCAGTTAATCTGGCCTAACCAGACCAGTTTGGTTGGTGTAACCAGTCCAGTTAGTCTAGTTGCAGACTAACCAGACCAGAACCAGACAGTCGGTTAGAGTAACCAGTAGTTACTCATCTGGTTACTGTTCTTTCAAAAAAAAAAAAAAAAAAGAGACAGTTGCAGAGACAGTTTTGGTTATCAATTTTCACCTGCCTGTCAGGTTTTTACTGTCAGAAAAGTAGCAGAAAACCAGAGAAAAGCAGAGAAAACAGAGATTTGCAGAAAAAGGAGAATGCATGCCTTTGAGCAGTAAAAAGAGGGAAAAACAGATGCCTTTTGAAGCCATCTGCAGCAGCCAGAAAAGGGCAACATAGTTGATGATGCTTTGGCAACTGTGTGGGTACATGCCTTGAACTGACAGCCAGTACTGGCATAGATTGTGAATGCAAAACACCTCTTGTTGAGGTACCCTTTTCTGTTGGAAAAGCAAAGGTAGTGTGCCTTAGTTACTTGCACTGTGTGAGAAAATCTGCAGATCTCAGAATATGGATCAATCACCTATCCAGTGGGATTCTCAAGATAGGGATGTGCATCCAAGACAGAGGAATGTGCCACAAACTCAACAGGAATTTGAACAAATGGTACGCACTCGTATACAAGAGCTGGAAAATTTTAAAAGGGATCCCAGGGCTCAGCATTTGTTTCCAGCAGAGGCTATGCCTAATCCAGTATATGACGTGCCAATGCCAGAGGCACACTCCCGTGTACAGTCTGAGAGAGAGAGATCTCATAGATCTCATAGGAGACGGTCCCATAGTAAAAAGAGATCGAGGCATCGTCACCGATCTCCTAGTCCATCACCGTCTACCTCGAGTTCGACTTCTGTGTCTTCTTCTTCCTTATCAGATAAACCATCCAGGAAAAGAAGGAAACACGAGAAGTCTGGGAAGAGAAAGTCTTCCAAAGCGACCAGGGAATTTAAAGAGGGAGGAAAATCTGTCAAGTTTATGACCTACAATGGACAGTATGGTCATACAGACAAAGCACTGCAGTTTATCAGACAGTTTGATGCTGCATTTGGTACACAGAAATTTTCAGAATCCTCCAAATTAAGAATGGTCAGCTTACACTTAACAGCAACGGCTAGTGCATGGTGGAGTGCACTGACTACAGATGGGTCAGCCCCAAGAAAGTGGAAGGGCTTCAAGAAAGCCTTCTACCAGCAGTTCATGCCTAAACAGTTCAGAGACCATGTTCTTCAAGACTGGGACAGCTTGCACATGGATGCAGGAGATACAGTGGATGGGTACAACCAAAAGTTCTGGGATGCTTATTTGCAGGTTGCACCGTTCAAAAAGATCTCCAAAGGTACCCAGATGAGAAAGTACAGAGCAGGTCTCACTCCAAGAATTCAGGCAGTAGTGAATGCTTTGGGGGCAAAGAATATTCAAGATCTTATGCATTCAGCCTCAGTAGCGAGTCTTGTACCGCTACAAGATCCATCTACAGTGCCATCCTTGCATGCAGGACGTGCTGATAAAAAGAAATCTGATTTTCAAAAATCAGAAAAGAAAGAGTCCCCTAAGGCTGAAAAGAAAGGGTTTCAGTCTCAGAAGCCGAGGGGTACTCAGTTCTCAAAGACCTATAAGGGCAAATCTATTTTTACCCCTGAACAGATAGCGGAATTCCGTAGAGATGGGAAATGCTTCAGGTGCGGTAAAGAGGGGCATGTGGCTGCCCAGTGCCCAGAAAAGCCTTCATCATCGAAGGGAAAAGAGGCAGAGAAGCCACGAGGACCGCAAAAGCCAATGGCGGGGGGTATTCCTGATATACTGGGTCATGCTTTGAACCCAGAAGAACGAGAATTGCTGCTATCATGGGGCAAAGTTAGAGACCAGCAAGTGCTGATTTTATTTGATCCAGGGGCTACTGATAATTTCATATCAGAGGATCTAGCCCTGAGGCTGGGAATAAAGACGGAAGAGCTAGGCAGGGCTTTGGATGCCGATCAAATGTTTTGTGGGAATCCTGTGCCAGTTACTCCCTTGATAGGGAAGCTCCGTCTTCATATTCAGAGTTATGTGGATCAGGAAGACTTCTTCATTTCTCCACTGAAACATTATGATGTAGTTTTGGGGATGCCTTGGTTTCACCGCAAGGCAGTGAAGTTGACTCTTCCTGAAAGAGTGCTGGAATTTGTACATAGGGGGAAAAATCAGCGTGTAATTGCCAGGAATAAAGGGGACACTATCCCCATTGTATCTGATGTTTCATGCAGTAAAGCAATAAAGTCTGCAATTTCTGCGTACATGGTTTTTGTAAAAGAAAAAGAGACTGATATGCATGCTGAAATGAATGATGCAGACAAAGATAAGTTTCAGTTTTTGGTAAACTTTAAAGATTGCTTTTCTGATGTTTTGCCAGGGGAGTTACCCCCAGAGAGACCAGAAGATCATCAGATAGAGTTAATGCCTGGTAGTGAGCCACCAAACAGACCCCCTTATAGAGTCAGTGCGACTCAGAGAGAGGAGATTATGGCTCAAGTACAGGACTTGCTGTCCAAAGGCTTGATTCAGCCCAGCTCGTCTCCTTTTTGTTCCCCTGTACTGTTAGTACAGAAGAAAGATGGTTCATTCCGTATGTGCGTTGATTATCGCGCACTGAACAAAATGACCATCAAGAATAGATTCCCTATTCCGCGTATTGATGATGTCTTGGATCAGTTAAATGGAGCTTCAGTTTTCAGCAGGATAGACTTGAAGAGTGGCTACCACCAAGTGAGGATACAGCCTCAGGATGTGCATAAGACAGCATTCCGCACTACATTCGGGTTGTATGAATACTTAGTGATGCCTTTTGGGTTGACAAATGCTCCAGCCACATTCAATAGAATGATGGATCGTATCTTCCGGAAGTACAGGCATTTTACGGGTACTTTCTTTGATGATATCTTAGTTTTTTCTAAGACAGATGAAGACCACAGAGAACATCTCTCTATAGTGTTTCAAGAGCTGAGAAATCATCAGCTCTATGCAAACAGCAAGAAAAGTGAGTTCTTCTTGGAAGAAATCCATTATCTGGGGCATATAATATCCAAGAATGGGATACAAATGGATCCAGCGAAGATCTGTGCCATTCAAGAATGGCCAGAGCTGAAAACTGTGCATGAAGTTCGAAGCTTTTTAGGCTTGTGTTCTTACTACAGAAGGTTTATCAGACATTTTGCTGATATCGCAGCTCCATTACATGACCTCACTAAGAAAAATGCAGCCTTCACATGGGGATTATCACAGAAGAAAGCATTCAATACACTCAAGGAAAAGTTGACTACAGAGCCTATTCTGGTAGTTCCGGATCTGTATCAGTCTTTTGATGTGGATTGTGATGCTTGTGGAGAATGTGTTGGGGCTGCATTGCATCAGAATGGTCATGTAGTAGCCTATGAAAGCAGACGACTTCGGGATGCGGAAAGATATTTAGGAATCTATGAGAAAGAGTTATTGGCTGTAATTCATGCTATCCATACATGGAAACACTATCTTTTGGGTGCAGATTTTACTGTCAAAACAGATCACCAAAGTCTGAAATACTTTTTGACTCAGACCAAGCTTTCAGAAAAGCATATGAAATGGGCAAACATGCTGTCAATGTATCATTTTCAGATTGTCCATACTCCAGGAATTCGGAACAGAGTGGCAGATGCCTTGTCCCGAAGACCCCAGGTCAATAATGTAACTATTGCATATCATCAGGACCTGGAAGGCATGAGGGAACAATATGTTCATGATTCTGATTTTGGTGAAATTTTACAGCAGATGCAAGAAGGGCAACCCACCAGTCACTATTCCCTGAAAGATGGGTATTTAATGAAAGATGATTGCCTATGCATCACCCAGGAGATGAGGAAAAAGATTTTGGGGGAATGCCATGCACCTCCCTATGCTGGACACAGAGGAATTACAGCAACAACTCTAGCACTAGAGAGGTATTTCTTTTGGCCAGGGATGCGGAAAGATATACATCAGTTTGTTACTGAATGCCTTACGTGTCAGAAAATGAAGTATGATAGACAGAAGGCACCTGGCCTACTTATGCCTCTTCCCGTGCCTCAGGCACCATGGGAAAATATTACAATGGACTTTATTTTTGATTTGCCAAGATCAAAGTCAGGGAATGACGGGATTTGGACTATCATAGACAGATTCAGCAAGCAAGCTCATTTCCTTCCGGTTCGCAAAACCATAAAGGCAGATCATATGGCTAAGTTGTTTATGGCACAGATCTTTAAACATCATGGTATGCCTAAGTCCATTGTTAGTGATCGAGATCCCAGAATGACCAGTCTATTCTGGAGAGCTTTATTTGATAACATGGGGACGAATCTGAATTTTTCTTCTTCTTTCCATCCCCAGACAGATGGTCAAAGTGAAGTAGCAAATTCTACCATTTTGGATATGCTGAAATGCTACGTGGGTGACCAAAGTTCAGACTGGGAAAAGTACCTACCGTTAGTAGAGTTTGCTTACAATAATACAGTACATAACTCTACAGGGAAAGCTCCTTTTGAAGTCATATATGGGAAGGTGATTTTGCCACCTATATTGAGGACTAAAGATGAAATATTTGCAGCTGATCAGTTTGTAAGAGACCTCCAGACAGCTTACAGCCAAGTCCGGACAGCAATTGAAAGGTCTCAAGAGAAACATAAAAGGGCTGCAGATAAACATAGGAGACAGTTGGATCTCAAGGAAGGGGACTGGGTACTTTTAAAGTTTGAAAAAGCTAGGCTCCGCAAGTTTAAAGGCAAACAGAAAGTGTATGCAAAGTTATCTCCCAGATACTATGGCCCTTTCAGGGTTACAGAAAGAATAAATGAGGTTGCATACAGATTAGCATTGCCAGAGCATTGGAGGATTCACAATGCATTCCATGTGAGTCTTCTAAAGAAATTTCAAGGACCAGAGCCTACAGAACCAGTATCAGAGGATCCACCAGAAGTGGATGAGCTGGAGGAAGTCCTTCAGCCAGAGCAAATTGTGTACCATACTGTACGTAAAGGCCCTCAGGGTAAGGAATTTTACAGGTATCTTGTAAAATTCAAGAATTATACGGCATTAGATGCCAAGTGGATGGACGAAGACATGTTATCCGATCATCCACAGCTTTTGGATGTTTACAAGGAAGCTTTTCAGTTGAGGTCAACTGAATAGAAGCCGAGGGGATGTCACCACAATGTAAATATCCTAAGTCAAAGTACAGTTGACCATTTATTTGATCTTAATTAAAGAATGTTATATGTGTTAATTACGGTCAAAGAGTCATTTTAATGGTCAAAGGATTGACTACGGTCAAAGATACTTGACTCCAGTCAAGTAAACCTGACTACGGTCAGAGAATGTTGACTTCGGTCAACAAGACTTGGCCTGCGCCAAGAGGGTTAACCCCGGTTAACCAAGATGTGCCAACTCCGGTTGGAGAGACTTGGCTATAATTAAGGCGCCTTGACCTTTGGTCGAAGCTCTTTAATTATAATCAAGAGTGTTGACCTCGGTCAACCAGAGAAAATATATATATATATATTTATTATATATATATTTGTTTAGATGTGCACATGTGTTCAGTGGGGACGCCCACCGTGACTAGGATTAGTCCACAGTGTGTTATTTGCATGCAAAGCGCTAACAATTAATGGGTACCATGGTGGTGCGCTTTAATTAATTGTTGCAGGTACTGGAAGGATTAGTTTTCCTAAGCGAAATGGGAGCCCGACAAGCACCTAGGAAGCGGTTCGTGTGACCGAGAGCCTGGAAGACTCCAGAATGGCCCTATGTGGCTTGTAATAAGAGTTAGTCTAGATTGTAGACAAGTGGCATGTTGCCAATTTGAATGGGGTTTGAAGCCCTTGTAAAGAAGGATTTCTTTCCACGTATGAACAGAGAGACTTACGAGACAGCTTGAAGCTGAACTTCTGTAATAGATTTTCTGAAATGAATAAAGACCTTCGGGGGGGTCCAGCCCGACAAAATTGTCCTGGGCCCTAGTGTATGTTCAGAGAGAGAGAGTGAGGGAGAGCCTTTGGAGAGTTAATTTCCGTCGTGGAAATAAAGACAAAGCTGTTTCGTCAGTTTGGGTTGTATAAGCCATAGCTGTTTATCTACTCCCGGTGCTGTTTCGTCAAGTACTGATTGTAGGTGGAGAGTACCCTGGAGATGCCGAAGGTGAGGGGTAAAATTCTCTCCAAAGATGGACAGCAAACAGAGGAATATCGGGTTCTGGGTATCTTCGTGTCTCGTGGAACACAATCTGTACTGTGCTGAGGAAGTAATGTAACTGAGGTTCCTCACGCAGAAGGTATAGGATGTGGTCCAAATCACTAGGAGGGCACGTGACACAGAAGACCCATGATGCCAAAGCTCCAAAATGGGCTGGTTGTGCAATCTGAACACGATATTGTGTGGTAGATGATGCCTGAGGTGTCCTTGAAATGCCGGGTGAGTTACCAGGGGTTTCCATGCTTTAAGGGAGCGTCTTTCATTTGCTGTAATTAAAGAATGACAAGAGAATCCTTAAAAGCAGAATGGAAAGACTCCACCTGGCAATGATTTAATCTGCCAATTTGTTGCGTAGAAATGGCTTGCAGATTTCTGTCCGGAGGTCCATGTTGCAATGGGTGGCGAGGAGCGGCATTTAACAGGCTGTCTTCATCGCGATAGGAGGCTGAAACTGCTGCTGATCTGGCAGGAAAAAGGTGGCGAAACAAGGGGAGCAGGCTATCAATGGCGCAACAGGCTGCAGGTACCCAATTCTGGATCGCAATAGGGGCTGGCGCACCAGGCTGCTGATGTCAAGACAGACTGGCGAAACAGAAAGGGGGAGGCAGGCTGTCAATGGCGAAAATCTGGTTGCAGGCTGATTTGCAGCAGAATGGCTGGCTGGCGCTGTGCTCACGCTGCAGGCTGGCAGGAAACAGGGCCGTAAACGAGCGAGACTAGGGGCTGCAGATGGCGAGGGGGCTGGCAGCGAAATGGCGAGGGCATGGGCTGGCAGCGAAATGGCAAAAACAGGGGCTGGCAGCGAAATGGCGAAAGCAGGGGCTGGGCAGCGAGACCAACCTGTTTGACGAAAAGCTGTAGGGCATTGAAAAGGTACGTCCCTTTTGTCTTTTCGTTTGGGCTGCCTACATTGGGTGGTTGCCCAAAAATTAAAGGGTGGGTTTATTTAACCCTTGGGTAGCTAGGGTAGACCTAAGGTTTGGGGCTGGGTTTTTCCATTTTAACCCCTCTAGGTACCCTTTTTATAAGTGCTTGGTGCCAAAAGGTGTGCCTATTCGAAGGGGTGTGACCCTTGGAATAGGTGCACCTTTTCATGAAGGGGTGTGTCTCTGTTTTTAAAAGGGGTGTCCCCACATGAATAGGTGTGTCCTTTTTGCCACGATGGGGTGTGTCCCTTGGGTGAGGAGTCAAGACTCTTCATCAAAAGGTGTGTCCGATGGTGGAAAAGGTGCGTCCCTTGGTTTGGGGACAGCCCAAGCACATGAAAAGACACGATTTTTATCGTGTCCATTCACATCAACTCATGATGTGTGGGAGATGGAGAGGCCATTGATGACTTTAAGCAGGGTTGGCGCTAAAAATTTTTATGCTCATCCTCTCCATCTCTTCCATGCATAATGTGCACGGATGTCCTTCTAGCGGAAAAAGATGTATCAGATAGGCGCTAGAAGGTGGGGGGCATTTCCTACAGGCAGGAGCGAAATTTGCTCTGATACCACTGTAAGAAATCCTAGATTTACTATATTTAGAAATGTGCCAAGGAACAGAAAGGAGACTGAAATAGCAGAGAACAAGGAATAATTGTATTGCTTGAGTGTCTGTAGTGTATCTGTAGTGTATCTGTTGTGTGTCATCCATACAATTGGGCCTCTCTTATATAGAGAGTGAAGAGTCACACATGAAAAGGTGTGTACTCCAAAGGGTATGTGCATGAAGAGGTGTGTACCCCTTGTGAAGGGTGTGACCCTTGATGAGAGGGTACATTACAAATTACAATAGGAATTTCTCTTCAATAGGATGTCTCTTGTGAAGGGTTGTGCCTCATAGGAAGTGTCCCGTCGAAAGGGCAAGGGTTGTGCCTCATAGGAAGTGTCCAGTCGAAAGGGCATACCCTTCCACAAGTGTCCATTCATCAAACCATCCATAAGTCTAGAAATAGAGAAAGGAATACGTCACAGATCGTGACATGCAGCTTCCAGCTCGGAAGCAGTTTTGGGATCGCAAGATTGAAGCGCTTTCTATCTGGATTCGAGAATACACAGCGGCTCTTACGTGCTATGTCATGCACTTAGAGCATGTGGACTTGTTAATCGGAATAGAGTGGTTTAAAACCCACGATATTCGGATTGGATGGAAGGAACATACTCTTTCTTTTTTGGATAAGGACACCCAATTTTGTATTCAGTGTGATAATATTCCCTCTTATCAGGGACCTATTGTATCTGCGATACAGCTTCGGAATATATTAAACACTTCTCATTATGATGTCTATCAGTGTGTTTTGATTCCGCTTTCTTCATTTGTTGTCTCTGTTAGTAACAAGAATGATTTAAGTGTGTTTGAACACCGTGAATTGAGAACGTTGTTAGATGATTTCATGGATGTATTCCCTGCTCAACTGCCGGAAGGTTTACCTCCAGAACGGGCAGTAGATCATTGCATAGACTTAGTACCTGGGGCTCAACCTATTAGTGTTCCACCTTATAGGATGACCCAGTTTGAGGAGGATGAGTTAGCTTCACAGCTACAGGATTACTTGAATATGGGCTATATTCGCCCAAGTAAATCACCTTGGGGAGCATCTGTTCTCTTAAGACAGAAGAAAGATTCTACATGGAGAATGTGTATAGATTATAAACGATTGAATAAAGTGACAATTAAGAATCGATACCCTCTATCTCGTTCCGATGATCTAATAGACCGTTTGGCCGGAGCGAAGTATTTCACTAAGATTGATTTGCGTACAGGTTATCACCAAATCCGTATCTATGCTAAACACATAGATAGAACCGCATTCCGAACTGGGTATGGCCACTACGAGTTTCTTGTATTACCTTTTGGTTTGACCAATGCTCCTGCCACCTTCCAACAAATGATGAACGATTTGTTCCGAGATTTTCTGGGCAAATTCGTTGTAGTGTTCTTAGATGGCATCTTGATATATAGCCGAACGCTAGAGGATCACATAGGACACCTCCGGATTGTCTTAGTTATTCTAAGACAGCATAAGCTCTATGCCAAGATGAGTTCTTTATGAAGGGGATTATTTATTTAAGACACAAGATTTCTTCTGAAGGTATTAGCATTGATCTGGATCGTATCCAGAAGGTTTTAGAATGGCCGATCCCTCAGACTGTGAAACAACTTTGTTCTTTCCTAGGATTTACGGTATTTCTACGGAAGTCTGTGCGTGATTATTCACACATCACGGCACCCTTGACAAACATATTGAAAGGTCTTGGACGCACGTCTACTCACCCGATCTCTTGGAATGATGCATTGAACAAGGTTTTTGAAACCTTGAAGTTTTCTATCAAGGAAGCACCCGTTCTTGCATTACCCGATCCTACCCGGCCTTATGTTTTAGAGGCCGATGTGAGTGATTTTGCAATTGGGGCAGCTCTATTCCAAGAGGGTAGACCTGTAGCTTTTGAGAGTAAGAAGCTAGACGACACCCAATATCGTTGGCCCACACTAGAAAAGGAACTCTATGATGTAGTGTATGCCCTTAAGGTTTGGAGACACTACTTGTATGGTTCGAAGTTTCTTGTATTGACTGATCATCAGTCAATTAAGTATGTGTGTGATGGGTTTGAATTGAGGGGACGGAAAGCAAGATGGGAAGAATTAATGCAAGATTTTGATTTTGAAATACGTTATCGAAAGGGTTCATTGAATAGTGTGGCGGATGCCTTAAGTCGAGTCAAGTTTGTAAATGCTATGTCATTTACGGAAATATCCTCAGACCTATTTCAATCCTTGAGAGGGCTTTGCGCAACTGATAGTCATTTCAGTTCTTATTGGCAGAGAGTCCAGGATGGGAGCTCCATGGTTGACCAGGACTCAGGGATTGTGCCCCCTACAGTACAGGCGATGGGAGGTCAGTGGATGATTAGGAACGGCTTGCTGTTCCGGAATGGAAAGATTTGTGTGCCAGATGTTCTGGAACTTAGATCCAAGATTCTCTGGGTGTGTCATGATGCTCCTAGTGCTGGACATCCGGGTATACATCGGACTCTGTCTCTTGTGAAGCATACCTTTTATTGGCCTGAGATGCGTGCATTTATTGAAAACTATGTAGTAGGTTGCCGGGTTTGTCAGGTTACTAAGGCAGAACGCCTTAGAGCACGGGTTTATTGCAGCCATTGCAAATTCCAGGTAATAAATGGGAAAGCATTTCCATGGATTTTATTACTGGTTTGCCTCGAACGCGCAAGGGTCATGACTCCATTTGGGTCATAGTCGACCGTCTGACAAAAATGGCTAGATTCTTACCTAGTAGAGCAACTATTTCAGCTGTTCAGCTGGCTCACGAGTTTGTGGACCACTTGTTTAAGCTGTATGGTTTGCCCTCTGACATAGTCAATGACAGGGACTCAAAGTTTACAAGTAACTTTTGGACACTTGTTTTTGAGAAGTTAGAAACTACTCTAAGTTTGAGTTCCTCAGATCATGCACAATCCAATGGCAGTACAGAGAAGGTTAACCAATTGGTTGAAGATATGCTTCGGGCATATGTTTCTAAGAGACAGTCTTCATGGGAAGATTATCTACCTATGATAGAATTTGCTTATAACAGTGCAAAGCATTCGAGTAGTCCTTTTATGCTTATGTACGGGTTTCAACCTAAGTCACCAGTTATGGTTGGGTTAAAAGGAATCCAAAATGATGCTGCCAAGACCTTCTTGCTAGACATGCAGGAAATGTTGCAGTTTGCCAAGGAGTCTATTAGAAGTGCCCAACATCGGGACAGATTTTATGCTAATAGACATCGTTCACCTAGAGAGTTCTCTGAAGGAACGATGGTATATTTGCGAATTACCAAGGAATCCAAGAGCCTAAGTACTGGTTTGGTGCCGAAATTATCCCCCAGATACTGTGGTCCATTCAAGTTTATTAAAAGAATTGGACCAGTTGCATATCGACTAGAATTGCCTCCTGATGTTAAAGTACATCCAGTCTTTCATGTCAGTAGACTGAAAGAAGTATTGGGTGTGGATGATCAGCTTGTTTCTCCTCAAGAAATAATAGAAGTTACACATTTGACTTTTATTCCACACGAACCTGAGTGTATTCTTGAATTTCGTGAAAGACAGATTCGTAATAGAACTATCACAGAATACCATATCAAGTGGAAGGATCGTGTTGAGGAGGATGCAACATGGGAAACATTACAGAACCTCCAGAGAACATTCCCGGGTTTTTTAGCAAACTCAGGAGTGAGTTCTTAGAGGAGGGGAAGTATGTCATGTGCACGGATTGGTATCTGACGTGTACTGGGTACACGAGACTAGCTCAGGTAGCCTAGGGAGGCTTAGAGTAAGGCAGGCTTGATTCTCGGGTTGAGTGGCAAGGGTACGAACCAGTTTGAGGTCTTCGCTATTTTTGGCGCTTGGGGCCCGAGTCTATATAAGGGGCCCAGAGGTTCAGTTCTCAGAGAGCCGATGGGAGCAAGTTTCGTTCCCAGGTGCTAGGTCTGATCCTGGATTGAGTCGCGGATGCACGCCTGCATCATAGCATAGCCCAAGGCCCAGCAGCAGATCCCAGGCTTCACAGCGCCACCTGGTGGTATGGGACACCAGGCTGGTTAGGATCTGGTTGGGAGTTTGTGCCAGTAGCTCAGCTCGTGGCTCGGAGGGGACATCTCCTGATTCGGGATCACATCCCGTAGATGTCATGGTTGGGTGGTGAGCAGCCTGCTCAGTTTTCGCACGTTGTGTGTGTTCTTGTGTTTGCTTGCAGATCAGAGGTTTCAGGAGTGCTGGGACGTGTCAATAACCAAGACCCAACGTGAAAAAAGCTTGGCATCTACCCCTTAGTAGCTCAGATACGAAGAATAACACACAAGGATTCACACACATGGGGGAAAACCTCAGCTAAGCACAATGTAGAAGCACCAGCCTTCACCCAATTCCGAGAAAATTTACAGCCTTAACACACATAGGGAAAAAAATCAGCCTGGCGCAATGTAGAAGCACCAGCCTTCACACACAGCCATTCACACATAGAGGAAAGCCTCAGCAGCCTTCACCCAATTCCGAAAAGACTTACGGCCTTCACCTGCTGTTCCCAAAGATCAGCTGACCACAAGTAGCTCTAACTTCTGGTCCTCTCTTCATCTACCCCAAAACAGCCCCTTCTTGGCAGCCATGCGATGTCCCAAAACAGCCCATGAACAAGCACCATCCATATGTCAAATTCACATGCACTTCCAGCCCGCAATACACTAGAGTCCCAACCTGCTGTTCCCTCGGTTTGCCCCTTCAACAATTCTTATGCTTCACTAGGGGTGCCATTTATTTTGTGCATAACGAGGGTACACAAATCACTGACAATTAAAACAAAATCTCAAGCATCTCATCTAGTTAATAGAGCTATGGTGCACTCTCTCGCAGCAATATCACTATGAGATACGCTGGTAGATTCATCATTTCATACATATGCCTTCCAAGCTCGTGGACATGTTGACATTCTCAATAAGGAATGATAAAATCTGTGACCATAATAAAATTCCATCATAAGGGAGACGGAATGTACACAAGGGGAAGGAAATACGTGCAAAGTGATTGAGGAACCCACTTTCTCAAACCAATGCCACCATGAAGACAAAACATTACAAAGAGAAATAAAGAATGATCCAATCTATCATCCCACATTTAAAAAAGTCATACCTCCAACAAAAGCCAAACATTGTTCTGATAAGCGCCAACAGTCCCTTAAGTTTAAGCATTCCAATTGTACAAGTTCTGCATCACAAGTATTCAAACCCAATTAAATCTCTCTCTCTCTCTCTCAGCAAGGGCCCTAGCGAGCCCTTGCATGTATGTGATACTATTTTGAGAGTGTACTTTTGTCTCATAGGCTGATGAGGCCTCCAGAAGACACTGAAATATCTTTCTTGCTTTCTTTCTTTATTTCTATGCATGGACAGGTCAAGCATATGTACAAGGATGGATACATGCAAATACCCTCATGCATAAGAATATAATGGTAGGAAAAGGGCCAACTAAGCACTCAGAAAAGACAAGAAAATGCCACTCTGTTGAAAAAGGCAATTGACCAACACCAACAATTCAATGCCCTCCAAACAAGAATGGAAGATATGCAAAACAAGACAGATAGACATTGCACTAAATATGGAATATAAGGTGGTAAGTGTGAGAGTGCAGTGGCAAAGGAACACCAAAAGAGAGCAAACACCACAACCACATGCACTGCGAAATGGAGACAAAGAGAGACTGCAAGGGATCTCAGGAAAAGGCCCTCTACTGCTGAGCAAAACATGAGATGAATACAAGGGGGTGGAAGGGGCCTATATATAGCCCCAGCGCCCCATCCAGTTGGACCTATAGACAGGCCGTCCTAGACAACAAAGGCCCTCACTCAGCTACAGACAAGAGATGTTAATTCTAACACCCGTCTCAGCTCCTGGACGTAGCATCATCTCCAGGAAGCTGGGTGTGCCATTGGAGCACATGTCGGAATCTATCATGTGAAGCACAATTGCTGAAGACTAGCATAGAGCAGGTTCTCATTGGAAGAAGTCCCCCCCCTCTGCAAGAACCGTCCTAGCACAAAGTCCCCCTCTCTGCACAGACCCATCCCAGCACGTTCACTATAGTCCAAAATTGCAAGCTCCGGGGTGACAAGTACATCATAAACTCTTCGTGTCCGATCATGTACTGATATCACAAACCAACTGATACTGCCACTTCTGCAAGAAGTGCTCACCTGCATGGCTACGGCATCACTAAGCTATAACAGCTCCCTCTGAAGCCCACTCTGAGGTCCAATCTGGTAGTTGACACCAAATCAATGAACCACAGTGTGCTCCAGAAACAATGAGGCATCGAACTACTCACTAGGATCAAAATCTGCAGTGTCTGGGATCCCGCATTGGCAATCATCCAACCCTTCTGGATTTCCAGCAGCTCATCATACAACAATTGCAGCAAAACAACAGGAAACGCCCTCTAGGTCTGTCACATCAAAATGCCCCAAACAAATGCAAAACAGCATGCATATGGCAAACTGAATCAGCAGAAAAATACTCCTATGGTTCGAGGTCCTGCCTGGAAGCCTACCTCGAACAAAACTACTACACCACTACACCGTCCGGCAGGTACCACTGCCCCACACAAAGCAAGCACTCCTCCATCTGGAGCCAGAATGCCTGCTGGCAGCGCCTTCTGCCACGTGCTGCTAGAAGGTAGGAACAATCGTGGTGACAACTGTGGAATCTCCATCAGTCTTCTCTGTCTGCCCATCAGGTCTTTCACGTTTTCTCATAGGACACTACCGCCAGTAATGACCTTTCTGGCCACAATGATTGCATGTATGCTCCGCCTTGAGTGCTTCCTTTTCTGCATCTGTCTTCTAACCTTGGTTCCTTCACTTCTACGGAGCTGCCAAGGCCTCTGAGCTACCTGCTGGGAAGCACACTGAAAGCTGTCCTCCCAGTCGAGCACCATAGGTACCAACTCTTCCCAAGTCAGTGTATTCATCCTCCCACTGGTAATCAAGGATAAATAAAATGCTAAGTACTAGGAAGACAGGTGGACAGCAACGTAATGGCCATGTCCTAAGATAATATCTCCTTTCTTGCCTGTAGGATCTCTTGCTGAAGCTCATAAAGCTTGCTGATGTCATTCTGCATGGATGAGGACTTTGCGGGATCCAACACTCTCATCTGAACTTCCAGAGAGACCCTCTTCATTGGAGAAGATATGTTGTACAAGGATGCCAAGTGCTCCCATATCCCTTTGGCTACCGTCGTGTGCTTAACTTGATTAATAATTTGAGGAGTACAGTTCAAGAAGATGAAAGAATGTACCCTTGCATTGACCCGGTCCCAGAGCTGAGCTAGATTTTCAGTCTCCTTCTGCTCCAGGATCCCTCAGTTTGCTTCAAGGGGAGAGTGCATCAGAAAATGAACACCAAAGAGAGCAAACAACACAACCACACACGGTGAGAAATGGACACAAAGAGAGACTGCAATGGGTCTCAGGAAAAGGCCCTCTACTGCTGGGAAAAACCTCCAAACATGAGATGAATACAAGGGGGTGGAAGGAGCTTATCGCCCCAGGCACCCATCCAGTCGGACCTATACACAGGCGGTCCTGGCTGTCAAAAGGGGCCGACCCTCAAGTCAGTGTACCCCTACCCACAGACTGGCTGATGGAGCCTGTATAACCCAACCACGCAGGTCGGGTCTACAGCCCAGGGGATGGCCTGGTCGGCCGCCCATGCTGGCCCAAACTAGGTGCAGCGTAGGGCACGTATCGCGGCAGCAAAACAGGTCCTACAGGAACCTGAATAGTGTCGTATTGTTCCGCACTGTTCTGTACCATCCTATTGCATGATGGCAGCACCTGGTGCAGCCTCCAAGTACCTGGAACCTTCCTGAATCCATGGTACAAAGGTACACAGCCAAGACGACTCCTACTGTAGCCTCTCATAGGGCGGGCACACCCACAACAAAGGCCCTCAGACAGCTACAGACAGAGATGCTAAGTCTAACAGTGAGTATTTAAATAAGACCTCAACGGTTTCTTTCAAGAGACCATCCACAGATGGGAGCCTCAATCGCAATGCACATTCAGGGTGAAGATAAACCCAGACCTGTCAGTACAAAATACTTTGACAGCTGAAGATCATGAACACCCCCAAGAGCAATTTTGTTAGGTTAGGCGCATAGAAGCAGTAAAAAGTCTGAACACGTTTTTTAAGTAAAACGAACTGAATTTCCAAAAGTATAAGATTACTTTACCTCTATAGAAGACAATACTATGATAGGCTACCTATTACTGCACTTACAGGACCGGAGCATGACCGACAAGGGTTATCATGGCCCTTTTCAGACGCAGAGCCATCGCTAGGAGGACGGACCACATCCATAGATAGCCGCCAGCGTTCTATCTCTGACCTCATGCCAGTACAGCCCCACCCACCAACGGGCCCATCATCATATCCCACTCGCCTTTTGGGGCCTCTGCTGAGTGCTCATGTATCTGATGTATCTAACCAAACTTGACATTGGATCTGATTTGATATGATGATGATGATGACCATGATGATGTTATGACTCCACCCTTTCAGCTTATTGTATCAAGTTTCTCTTAGTCTCATAGACCCATTGATCTTCCGAAGACTTAAATAAACTTTCTTTCTTTCTTTCTCTCTCTCTTTCTAGTTTGTGTTGCCTAGCAAGGGGAACAAGCCAAATTGGTTCTCAATGATACGATGGCAAGAAGCAAGGTTCTCAAGCAAATCAATAAGCTGAGAAGTAGTAAGTTATGGATCTCGATGGAGCTCACTCCAACTTAGCTCAACATGAAAGCCACAGTATGACCAAAGTGAAGGATGCTCACAAGGAAGCAAGATGGGCTGTTCACAGAGATGGCAAAGCACTAATCAGAGACTTCAAATCCAAACCCAAAGACTCTCAGTCTTAAACTGATGTAATGCAGGCTGATTATCTCTTATAGTAGACCATAGCTAACCTAGAATAACTCAGAAGATGCTACATGCACTCCCTAAGAGACTCTCATTCTATAATTGATGTTTGGTGTCTACCCCTTTTTATTTGTACTTTGTCTTATAGGACCATGACGCCTCCTACACCTAGGGCGACGTAGACTTCCTTGTTTGGCTTAATTCTCATCCATGGCCTTGGCAGCAGAGGGTGACCAGAAGTGTTGGTATGCATGTACATGCCCATGGTTTGAGAGCTTGGGCCTCCACATAGACACGTTACCTCCCTTCCAGTACATCGTTGAGGACACCTCCATCCAGCTCACATATCATGAGGTAAACCAGGTCATCCGGGAGAATCTTTTGTAGTTACACAATTCACGACCTAGTTGACACCTCGCAAGCTCCCTGTGAAGCTTAGCTTTTACAGAGACCATTGCTTGCAGATTTCAGTAGAGGATTTCGTTGATCCACCAAGGTACACACGGATCCACCACCCCCACTCCCTTGAGGATCGGATAGTTCCGCGTCTCCTCATGACGACTCCACATCGAGAGTGGACGAGCAAAGGGTCGCATCTGCACCTTATGTGATCATCAGGAGATCGCGTCGGAGGAGCATTTTGATTTCAGATGCCCAGTGTACTATGAGATCAGAGGTCACTTTCTATGCCTCTTCAAGGACGGTTTCAGACCCCTATCCAGCCTTTCGTCTTACTAGATCAGAGGTGCTTGGCAGCTTTCATCCATGAGCTCATCCGACACAAGGAGCATTTGCTTAGATCACAGAGGTGAGAACAAGACGCACAGCCAAACACCACTCAGAGCACGATTACTGCGTTTAGACTGAGTCGGCTAGGATGAGCTGCCAAGTTGGTCAGTTTGGAGCCCCCTTGGGGCCTATAAAAGGATCCCCTTGGGGAGGCATTTCACATCCAGCAAGCCAGCAGTTTGGGGAGGAGTAGGAGCAGCAGAAGACTCACCCTCAGGCCTACATCTAGGAGGCAGAGGAGTCCCAGAGGTGCTGCAGACTGAGCTCCTCTTGTGCTGGAACCTAGGCTGTCTTCTAGGGCAGCAAGGTGCTGAGATCTTTGGATAGAGAGTCTACGTACGCTCAAGCTGGAGCACGTGGGCTCAGTGATCTAGAGATATCCGGCACATAGTAGAAGTACCTTTTGGTAAGATCAAAGGACCACAATCTGGTGGGACTTTGGATCTATCTTTTGTATTGTGTCCACAGCTTGGACAGAAATATTTTGTTTCGTTGGTTTCTACATCTGGCTTGGATCATTGTCTATTTACTAGTCTGCACATCTATGTCAAGCACATGAAGTTAAGAAGTTTGTGATTCCACCCACACCACACACGCTGTGTGAGCTCCTACGCTATTCTATCAGTCTTCCGTTGTGCATACCCTCTATTGGTTGATTTCTTACATGGTATCAGAGCCCAAGTAGGAGGCTCACAAGTATGGGAGCTTGAAGCAGGGACCTTGCTAAAGGAAGACCTTGATTCAGAGGCTCTAAGGAATCGAATTCCATGATTGGAGGTCAGAGCCCAAGTAGGAGGCTCACAAGTGTGGGAGCTTGAAGCAGGGACCTTGCTAAAGGAAGACCTTGATTCAGAGGCTCTAGGGAATCGACTGGAGGACTATGCCGTTGCAAGAAGGAGGGTGGCTCAGGTTCAGTCAGGTGTGTGCAAATTTCTTGTTCACAGATGATTGAGTTTGCTTTTCAATTTTGTTGTGTGGTTTAGCAGTAGAGAGGTCCATTTCAGAAGCAGAAGCCTCTTCAACCCCTTCTCTCCCTTCCTCCTCCTCCAGTCAAGTTCCTTCTCTCACCATCCTAACTTTGGAGAGTGGAGGCGAAGCCGGAGAATATGATGGACAAAAAGGGAAGGACTCAAAGCATGAGAGGATAGAGATGCCCATGCCCTGGCATTGATCATTGGGACTACGGCAAACTCTGTGATTCCTCACATCCGATGACTGACACGTCAGTAGAGGCATGGGTCATTTTGAAGGATCTATATGAGATAGATAATACATCCCGGATCTTGACTCTTCAGCATCAACTCTACAATATGGATATGGATGAGGGAGATTCAGTACATGACCTCTTGACGAAAGTCAAGGTGGTGAGGGATCAACTAGCATCGGTTGGTCAAAAGGTAGACTCAAACCAGTTGGCCTTGATGGTACTTAGGAGGCTACCATAGAGTTTCAAGTACTTCGTTACAATTGCGACAGCAAGACAGAGGGCCAAACTGCTAACTTTTGAGGAGTTGGGTCCATTACTGCTCCAGGAAGAAGCTAGGGAGAAGCTCTACAACAACGATTTCTAACATGTCCCTGTAGATTTTTCAGGTTACCCCTGCTGCCACTATGCTTTTCGCTTATGTGTGCATATGCTCGACATTTCAAGAGCACGTGTTGCTCATTTCTACCTCCATCATAGGGCAGATTTTGCATATCCTTTCCTCTCTTGGCATTTTCGACCATGCCCATCTATCCCTCTCCACCTCTAGATCATGGTCCCATGCTTCTTAGAAAACTTTGAGATCTTAAGGAGTCGAAGGACACTTTATGAGATCAACCTTGCGCCAAGACTTAGACCCTTTAGGACTCAGTGGAAAACCACCCTTAGTGTGCTTGTCCTTCATTTGCTTTTTCCCCCTCTTAGTTACAATCTTTAAGACGCTTGCCCCAAAAAAGGAATCGCTACACTTTATTAATAATTAGAATATGAATTTTCCTTTTGTCGACTTTAAGTCCAAGATGTCTCATATTGCACGTTGATGGTTGTGTCATTATCGTGGATTGGGTATTCCCAAATCAAGGCTACCTTCATGTCTCATATTGCACGTTGATGGTTGTGTCATTATCGTGGATTGGGCGAGGCTACCTTCCTCGTAACAATACACACTACACTTTAAATCTTTCTTCATTCGGATCCTGTAGAAAACAACTTACACGCAAGCCAAAATGTGGGCGCATTACTTACGAGGGAGAAAATCAAGAGAGTCGAGCCAAGTGCTACCGCTGAGATCAAGCTTCACGAGAGAATTTGCGTAAGAAAGGTAATGCAATCCGCGACTGTTCAAGTCAGTGGCGGCGCGAATAGAAAGAACGGAGGGCTTCCAGCAGAAGGCCTCACAAAGGATAAGGAGCTCGTGGAGGAAAGGCCGAGGACGCCGACTGAGGCTTCGCTTGGTCACTAGAATTGCGAGGTCCAGAGGTAAGGATGGAAGGCCATCTGCGTAGAAGACGAGCTCTTCTGCAATTTGAGCGACACAAAGGTCTCTTAGGGAAGAAGGTTCCATGTCTATAGAGTGGGACGAAAGTTTTATAAAAAAATTTCGTATTATAATGTGTGCATGGCACAATGAGTTGAGGAAACATACTCATCTCATACAAAGAGCCTCTTGTACCAAGGAGGGGAAGGGCTTAGTGATGATGTTCCGGTTGATGCTCAACTTAATATTTTCACTTCCATGTATTTCGCCTGACTTCAACGTCTCTCTCTCTCTCTCTCTCTCTCTCTCTCTCCAGTTTTATAAGCAAGAAATTAACTCAATGGACAGTTATGGAATGCAGAAATACCTTGGGGAAGACATATCAACATTTAAAAGACATTTGATCTGCAAAATCAAAAGATCTAGAGTTAGAGAGAGGTAGATGGGCAAGACCCAGGATACCCAGAGAGGAAAGAATCTACAAAATCTGCCCCACAGGAGAAGTAGAAAATGAGCAGCATGTACTCCTTAGATGTAGAGCATACGCACACATCAAAGAAGGCTATGGGGAAAGAGAGACCTAAAGAATCTGCTGGATCAGCTAGCCAAAAAGCTAGGAAGGTTCTTAAAAGAGATTGAGAACATCGCAACAAGGTACTGGGTCTAGCTCACAAGCTAGCCCAACAAGTACTCACTACATGACAAAGCTGTAAGATTTTTCTCTTCACTGGATGTAAGGGATCACTATTAGTTAATAGTGATCGCCAATCCCATAGATCCTAAAGGGTCTCACGCAGACTTTAATACAATCATATCATCTCTCTCTCTCTCTCTACACGCCCGCATCTTTTGTGATGTATCTTCAAAAATTCCTCCACCTACCTTTTGGGCAGGCCCATTGAATGAAATTCATCTTGTTTTTCGAGGAAAGGTTTGGAATTCCTAGAATAGATTCTCCTCCCATGAGCTGTGCCCTCCTCGATGATGGCTCTAAGCATGAAGATGTGATCTAGAGTAGAGTATCCCCTCCTATATCCTACCTATCCATGTGCCCCGATGCTGGTATGTCTCTGCCCAATTGACTCATGCTCTAGTATCGATTCGTAGGCCATGGGGAGGTCCTTACCATAGGTAGAAGTGGTGAGTGGCGAAGTGGTGAGTCACTTTCACTGCTTGCCACTTCTACTAAGGTAATGGCCGACTCATAGCCTCTATTAGCCCCCAAAGTCGATGGGGCAAGGAGGGTAAATTTTTTGAGGAATTATATGCAAGTTTTGAACTATGATATGATGGATGGTTCTAGAAGTCTTGGACACACCAACGAGTTGAAGCGCCTATAATTATCCTGAATATAGAGGAGGTTGATCCAACTGGCAGGATCAATCCTCTGAGCTCGAGAACTTTGACGGTATTCCAAGAGCCGTATTTTCACAAAGCTTTTGACATGGTACCATGAGGGAGGTTGCGCATAGGCTACAGGACATGGAAATACCTGAGGAGAGATGAGATGGGCAGTCGTAGCTTTATATGAGTCAGTCAAAGGTTGGGTCCAAGCTCCTGGGGAGATGTCAAAGGAGGTTACCAGCACTATTGGGCTAAAGTAGGGCTACCCGCTATCACCTACACTCTTTGGGATATATGTTGATGAGATTTCGGACTATATTGGCAGGTTGGGAGGGCTAAGAGCCGGTTTGGGAGGGGTCTTGATTCCCATGTTGCTTTATGCTAATGACATTGTACTTATCTCAGCTACACCAGAGGGATTGCAGAGACATTTGGATGCACTACAAGCCTTCTTCTAGGACAAGGACCTTATAGTGAACCTTGGGAAGGGCCATGTCACCCGATAGATCAAACGAACAATGAGCAATCGTCAGTCCCACATCAAGCAGCACTTGTAATCACGACGTCACTTGGCAACACGACATGCCAAGCACGAGGAATAGCACGGCACTCGAACGACACACCAGGAACAGCATGCCAAATAGCCACGATCGAGTAGTCAAGACAACGATGGAGCAAGGCACATGCACGTCAAACTCAGCAGCAGTACGTTACGAAAAATGCAACGCACGCGTACGCCAAGCAAACGACTCACGACTCCCAACAATGTAACCTTAGCATAACGAAGTCACAACATCAAATGCAAGCATGCACAAGGAGCCAAGGATCAGCACCACGGACGATGATACCATGTGAGAACGTGCGGAAGCAAAAACAAAACAAGACAACGTGACTCAAGACATGAGAGATACAGGCAAATGAATCATATACTCATGAAGAGAGATACACATACCAAGGTACAGTAGCTTGGGGCTCCTCCTCTCCTCCATGCTCCCCTAGAGCTCCAAGTTCCACGCTGAACATTACACTAAGACCAGGGAACGTGGGACATAAATATAGCAATAGAGTATGCAAGTCGGCCTAGGTCAATAACACCCAAGTCAGCCAAGAAGAGTCCCAATACAACAAGTACCACGGCCAAGAAATAGCCCTAAGTACCACTAATGAAGACTACACTAGCCTAACCAAGCCTATAACCTCATCATATGTACAATGCTAACAAGAAGACCTCCTTCTAAATCAATTGAGCTTGTGGCAATCCCACAAACAATGCTTTGCCTTCATGCAAACTTGCACCTCAGACATGTGACAGGAGCCACGCACACCCATTTGTTCCAACTGGCTGCCCAACGGAAGACCCACAAGAAGAAGAACATCTGCCAATTATCCACACACCACAAATCATAGTGGCCCAAAGAATTTGATTACAAAGTATATAGCTTAATAAAATCGGCATGGATTCGTCATCAAATCAAGACAAACAAGATTTTGTATCCCCCTATCTCATAAGTGGGTGGCCTACCACACATAAGTGGTAGTTAGAAAATAAGCGAGTTCTTCAAAGTTCAAACATAATCCATGATGGGGTCTTGCTCTTCACCAAGAAGCCTTCAACTTGATAAACTAGCTTTGGCCCTCTCGCCTCATGTCTTTAGTGCTTCTTTGTTTTTCTAATGTGTTTAGAATCAAGGTAGCTTCATCCTTTATAGGCGATTCCCATTGATTGGATCTCCCTCTTCAAAACAGTGAGACATGGCTTTGAGCAAGTTTCCAAAAGGGAGAGATTCTCTTTCTCAATGGGTCACGTTTTTGGAAATAGAGAGGTGTAGCTGTCCTAAATTCTAGGAGAGTCTTTTAGGAATATTCTTTTCCCAAATATAAAGGAAGACTAGAGTCTAGGTTTTAGAAAGATTCTTTTTTGGAAGGAGGGTCTCTTTTTGACTTAGAAAGGGACTCATTATAGCTCACTTTGCTAAAAGAATGTTGAGTTGGCTTGGCCAAATTTGCCACATTTTTTTTTAGTTCTTGGGGTATTGTGACATTCTCATCGTAACTCAAAATGTTTTTGCATTTGAATATGGAAAAGCTTCAAACTAACATTAGCTTTGAGAAGGACTTGGGAACTATCCAAAAGTGAACAGTTTAGGGAAATGTTAACATAGGATTGAAATATATTCATTATCTGCTACAAATGCAAATGCAAATTGACAAGGTCACAACCAGTAACATGCAAGCACACGATGTTTTATCATGAGTGCATATTATGACCAATCATGTCCAAAAACAACAATCGATGTGATTTTCATTAGGCAAGTTAATGACGGGTGCACGTGCCTAAGGTGGGAATCTATCTGTTCAATATACTCTGTAATTCCTTCACACTCTACCTTATGAGTAGGGTAGTCCTCTTATCTGACTGCTACCACACGGAATGGTGGACCTCCCCACATAGGTTCGAAACATGTGTAATCATGCTTCCCCTCTCAAGGAGAAAAGCATGTCAAATCATGCCTCCCAACATAGGCTAAAAACGTGTCCAATCATGAAATTTCCAACAAGAAATAACACGTCCAATCACGAACTCTCTCGCAATGAAGAACGTGTCCACATTATGTGCCTTCCCTCTTTTGGGTTATGAGCACATGTCCAATCGTGTAATTTACCATAAAGAGTTAAGAACATGTCAAGTTGGTGTTCAATCATGTATTCTATCAACTGCTAAAATACATGTCTTGTTATTACAAAGCAAAGGACCTTGATACAATAACCCCTGCATGCAAGCTAGGGGTTGGTTCTTAGTTAGAATTTATCAGAAATACAAGATGGTGACACAGGCTATGAGGCGTTTTCATTTGGATATCCATCATCGATCCATATGGCATGACACTGTTGCTTTGATGCAACCCTTTCATCTGGTCCCACCCTCTATACCAATCTTCCCTTGTGAGATTAATCATTTGATTGTCGCCTACTGGCTTGTTCGGCGCTCTCTTTTGCTGATATGTTGGCCAAAAAAGCTTACCAACTTTTTCTTCCACTGCCTTGGATTCAAGAGCATGCCAATGATCTTTAGCACCTAGATAAGCCATGGTGGAGGACTTGCCTTGATCGTAACTTCCTTTGAAGCAACGGGACTTCTTGTGGTGCCTTTTCAAGGATTGGCCTCACTTGGCCAAAGTGGCTGAAGGTCTTGTTCTTTTTCTAGAGAAGGATGCAGCTTTCACTTTGCCACAGCAACACGAGATAGTGCTTGATCATGATCTTTCTATGGATCATGAGGAAGCTATGCAATCTTAAATGTCTGCATGTGTGATAGCCTTTCACTCACTCAACCATAATGCAAGACAAACTCAAATGCATGGCATACAATGTGCAAGGTTTGTTTCAACAACGTAAATGGAAGCTAGTATGGGCCTATATTCAACAATTGTAGCTTGATGTTGTGGCCCTACGAGAGCATAGTCAATGTGTCTATGTAGGGCGCTATGATATTTTTTATGCTGGCGAGCATTATATTTTTGGGAGTGGTGGATCTAGTGAGATGTGCATATGCTAATCTTTTGCTGGTTATTTATTTATTATAAAGGGATATATATATTATCAAAAGTGGGGGGGTCAGGTTCCTGAACACAAGACCCTTTACAAAAATTGGTCAAAGAGGGGTACTCACCCTTGACCTACGTTGCATGCAGCCCTACCCGACAAATAGGTTGAATTTGACTGCACACAAGGTGTTGCTCACCACGGGGTCCTTATTTGCCACGATCTTATTGAAGTCTTTTAGGAATCCCTTTGCTTTCCTCAAGATAACGGTCTCCCTAAGCCCCAGGTTTACAGACTGACGAAAGACTATATTGTTTCTTGTTTCCCAAATAGTTATAAGCCCTGCTGCGCAAATATATGGCCATGCTGTAGCTAGGGTGGAGGGCAATGTGGCATTGTCTCCCAGCAACGCTCTACGCTAATTCAACCCCAAGAAGAACTTGGTCATCAGCCAGGTTTTGCGCATAGTGGCTTCCACCCTGAACCATATCTGCCTTGCAATCATGTAGCTCCATAGGGTGTGCGGGATGAGTTCCTTGACTTTGCCACGTAGGGGGCACAATGGTTTTACCGTGATTCTTTTATCCAACCGACCTCTGACTGGGAAACACTGACGTGTAGTTTTCCAAAGAAGGAATTAGGCTTTCCCCACCCTGCAGCTCCTTCAGATTTCCTGGAATCTGGAGCACCACCATTTCTGCCCCATTCTAAGCATCCACAGTTTGTTGAGCTCCTGCATCGGGACGGTTCCCTTCACGAGCTCTTTGTAGGTGGCTTTGGCAGAAATCTTGGACAATCTGACACCCTTGAGGTGCCACTTGGAGGCCCTCCAATCTTCCGAAGCGATGTAGTTTGAGGGCCAATCGTCGGGGATTCTCTCAAGCACTGCAGCCATTAAATCCATCTCTCCCTGACTGAGACGATATCTTTCTTTGAGCATGTCAATTGACAGCTAGTCCGCTTGCTTATCATTCCAGATGTCTTGCCACTTCCTTATACCCTTCCTAAAGAGGTTCCTAACGTAGGGGAGATCATGCCAACCAAAAGATTCTCCCTCACTTCTAAACGCTAAGCTCCACTAGATGGACTCCGTGAGGCTTGCGTTGCCTTGTAAGCCTTTCCTACAACTCTAGCTTGATCTTTTCACACAAACCTTCCAAGCATCCACCAGGCCCCAGGCTAGATCCGATCCTGTTATCTTCAAGGGGAAGTCAGAGACGAGCTTGTCATACCATCCCAACCCAGCCCAAGTTCCAGCACCTTTGCCTGGTCCCTTGCTCGATGAAGAACTTGATGATTTCCACCCACGAGGTGGACTCAACAAACAGCCTAGGGAGCCATTTACTGATGAGAGCAATGGATTCGACTCCTACATCGGGTAGTCCAAGACCACCTTGCTGCTCTAGGAGCTTCATCCCTTCCAGGGGATATAGTGCATGTGCCTTTTCTTCTCCTCCTCTACCCATAGGAAGGCATGCTACATCCTTTTGATTTCTGGCCAATGTGTTTTCTTGAAGTTCCAGATTGAGGAGAGACATGTGTCATCATTGTTGCAAGAACATGTTGAACTATGAGGATCCGGGCATTCCACACCAGGGGCAAGCCATGCTAGGCCCCTTAACTTGCTCTTGACTTTTTCCTTGAACCAATGAAACCACTGGTAGAGGATGCAACCAACTCCCAGAGGGGCTCCAAGGTATCTGATGACTTCACCTCTCTGGATGATCTCCACCTGCAAGTCATTGAGCCACTCTGGGGGAGGTCCATTGCTTGTTCGAATTACAAAGGTCTTTGACCACAGCACTTAAATCCGGATGATACACAGAAGCATTCCATTGCCTTCATGAGGAGGACGCTTGATTCGTCTTCGATAGTGATAGCCATGGTATCATTAGCAAACAATTGAGCTACTAGATAGGTTCTTCAAAAATAATTTGACCAGGCCTGCGTTGATGTCTTCTGAGAGGGCACCTCGCTTGACAGCTTGGTTAATCATTTGCATGAGGTCCTCCCTTAGCAGGGTCCAGAAGTGCTGATAGAACTCAACCGTGAACCCATCCGGTCGTGGAGCCCGGTCCTTCTCCATATCATCAAGAGCCTCCTTAAGTTCTAGGGTCATGAAAGGCCACGATAGTACCATTCTCTGAGTTTCTGAGATTCTGGTTTTGAGCCCATTCAATTCCGTTTGCAGATTCTTTGACCACTCCTTGTCCTTGACTTCCTCCTCCCCTACTATCGCACTTAGCCTACTGCTGGAAAATCTCTGTGACATGCTAGTATTCTGTGATGATGTTGCCCCTTGTATTAAATGCATATAGTGCCATGTGTTGAGCTCTACGCCATTGACCATGATCAGATTGTGTATCATTATTATGCCAGTGGAAAGGCTCGTTTTCAGGCACTTCAACAATGGGTACAAAAGGAACAAGCTTAATTTGAGGCTGAGAAGCAAGCTCAATATCCAATCCATGACTTGTCTCCACAGAGTATTGATACTGTACTCGAGCCTCTGTTCCAACAACAAACCTTGCAACATAATGTATTGCCACGTCAACTTGAAGGAGCCACACTCTCTAGCATCCTAAGTTGCCCTGTGTCAATTCGCATTGGAATCCTACTACGAAATCATCCCAATCTCTAGGAGACTTTCAAAGGCTGGATTGAACTGGAAAATCCCCCTCCACCTATGGAAGACATCGAAGATATCCCAGTGTGGATGGGTGAGCGAGATGACATACGCAACATTACTATGCCTTTGATCCACAAGGCATCTAATGAAGTCCAATCCATAGTGGATGGTGGAGCAGGTGGAAATGTAGTTTCATTCCATTCTGGCTCATGTGCCTCGACCTGCAATGCCACAGAGAAGTGCTTGGCTACTCGGTTATTGCAACAACATGATCAAATACCCCTGATACATGTAAGGGATACAAAGTCCCACACTTGGCACCCCTGGCCAAAAGCATAGACCCCTTCTGAATTTTCCAACTCTGAAAGCCAAAAGTGGTGTGAAAACCAGTATCATCTAGCTGACCCACTGAAATAAGACTCTTGGTCAGCTTAGGCACATGTCTCACATGTTTCAAAACAAATGCAGACCCATTTGCAAAAGAAAAATTTATGTCACCTGCTCCCACTATGTCACATGCATAGTCATTTCCAAGATGCACACAACCTGTCTTTCCACTGTCATAAGTGGAGAACCATTCCCTATGGGGAGTAACATGGAATGAAGCACCAGAATCCAAAATCCAATCCTGGGAATATGCATCATCTGAAGTGGTAAGCAACTCTGCAGATAAACTAGACATGAAGAGAACGTCATTGTCACTATCATGTGTGACTGCATTGATCTCCTCAATCTTCACTTTTCCTTTGTCCTCCCTTGGACTCTCTTCCTTTTGATTTGCACCCCAATTTGCATTCTTTTTCTTATCCTTTTGCTCTCTTTTCAGCTTGTAGCAATCCTTTTTCATATGGCCCTTCTTGCCACAATGGTAACACTCAATGTTCCGTGCCCTGGATTTGCTACGTGACTTCCCTCTTTCTTGGGACTTTCCCCTAAACTGTGATCTGCCCCTTTGCACATTTAAGGCTGCATCCTGCTTGTTGCCATCCATAGACTTCCGTCTAATCTCCTCGGCCAACAAGCTACCCACAACATCATCAAATTTCAGTACTCCACCAGGTGCAGAGTTACTGACAGCTGTACGGAAGGTATCCCATGAGGATGGCAATGAACATAAGAGAAATATTGCCTTAGTCTCCACATCAAAATTCATCTTCTGAGCCTGAAGCTGGCTGAAAATAATATTGAATTCATTCAAGTGAGAAGCAATGGAGACCCCTTCCTTCATCTGCAGCTCAAACAACCTCTTCATGAGGTAAACTTTATTAGAGGCAGTTTCCTTCTCATAAGTGGCACATAGTTTCTTCCACAAATCTTCTGTAGTCTGCTCATTTACTACTGTGAAATAAACTGACTCTTCAAGATGAAGTCTAATAGTAGACTTTGCTAATGCATCCAACTCATTCCAATCATCCTCAGACATATTTGCAGGCTTAGCTTCAATCCCTGCCAAGGGTTTAATCTGCTTCTTTTGAATAAGCACATCCCCTATTTGTTCTTTCCACAAAGAAAAGTTTGTCCCATCAAACTTTTTAATGCTGAAAAACTCCTTTTCAGACATGGAAGAGGATGCCATGATGCAAATGAAACAAAATCCCAAATGCTAGTGCCTGCAAGGGAGAATCACACCAAATACCAGGTGCACCCAGATGTGTATGCCACGATAGAGTGAAATATCACCAAAACTCAAAGCTCAAAGCATCAAAAGATGCATCTGACTCATGTGCATATACTATGCATCCATATGAGCAAATCTGGCCCAAAAGAAAATGCCAATAAGTGCCAAATGACTCAAGCATAAACACCGTCCACTGGCATATGCATCAATAATATCTCATCCAAGAGAGCATAGCACTATCATTGCATCACCTGCAATGTGTCAAAGCTGTCCCTCAGCATAAAATAGCATCCATGTACAAAGCGTCCATAAAAAATAGCATCCCACAAGGCAATTTGGGCCTATCAGTGCATCCAATAAGGACCGTAATGCATCCAAATGGCCTATAAATCATCCAGTGCAACCCAATGCACACCACGAATGAGCGCACATTGCTCAAACTGCAACCAGAGTGATCTGCATAAGGTATGCTCAAGAAATCATAGTCCCACGGTAATGACCGCTACTAAAAATAGAACCTGAGATGCCTCAAAACATGGGCGCCATTGCATAATCGAACTCAGCAAGAAAATCTGCAGATATCTCTCTTCTGCCAGAACTCCAAAATCCCAACCGATGAGTGAGAAATGGGAGTCAACACTTATCCACTGCCATGTGGCATAAATCTAAGGTTTCAAAACCTTAGAATGAAAAATGCATAACAGAGAGACGAAATCGAATACACAGAGATCTATAGCTCTGAAAATCCTCCACCGAATCGCGCAAGAACTAACAAGTAGGGGTTTTTGGGCGTCCGAAACGCAATGGGATAGACGGTTTTGGAAACCATGGTCTCAATCACTGGGTCCAACACACGGACTGAAAAACGTTTTTGGAAACAGAGCTGTTTGTAAACTCCACCGGAGTGCGAATGATGAGTAACATAGAAGTTTTAGGACCCTTTGAGTCCACCGGAACTGACAGATCTGCAAATGGTTGCTCCAAACTTGAGTTCCAACACCCGGGTAAAAAACGCAGAAACTGACACAGTGAGTCAGAGATCCAATGAAATGATCCCAGATTCAAGAATGAAGGTGTTTCCAAGCTCTTGAAGTGAAGTGGACACCAAAAGCAAGCAATAGTTGCCTCTACAAGTCAATACGGAGTCTCTGTCATCGAACGGAACAGGGAAAAGCTCAAAAAACGACTTTTTTCTTTGAAAACACTTAACAGGCTCTCAAAATCACTTCGCAAAACCAAAGTGGCTTTTCCAAAGGTTCCTCCAAGGTCTCTACACACTTGGATGCAAGTAAAGTCACCCACAAAGCTTCCCACAGAGCTTCTCCTTCCTTTCACAGAGTTGCTGAGCTTCAAGCATTCACGCATGCTCAGCTTGATCACCCGGTCGCTGATACCAGTTGAGAGTGCTCTCAACGGAAGTAAGAATGGAAGAGGGAGAGAGAGAAACAGAGAGCCACACAAGTTTTAGTGGGTGCAGAACCACCCTAATCTTCTTTTTCATTCATTTATATATGTGTTTGAGTATTGTACATAACCGGGGTAAAGGCACAGTGACCTTTAACCCCCACAAGGAGTGGATAGGAAACAAAATTGGTGTGCTGAAAGCCATGACTTATTTGAGAACATTCTGAATATTTCTTTGGCTATCAATTAGATACAATTAAAAATAAGCAATAGTGCATTCTATTTGGACTAGATCTTGATAAATACTATGATTTGTCATGGTCGTACTACATCTTGTTAGTCTTTATGTATCTAGGATAGGGGAGAATTTCACACACACACACTCTCTCTCTCTCTCTCTCTCTCTCTCTCTCTCTCTCTCTCTCTCTCTCTCTCTCTCTCTCTCTGTGTCGCTTGCTCTTTCTCTCTCTCTCTCTCTGTCTCTCTCTCTTAGATTTATTATTCTTTAATATTCCTTAAATTCTCTGTATTTTTTCTTTTAATTTCTTGTTAATTTTCTTTTAATTCTCTCTCTCTCTCTTTGTCTCTCTCTCTTATTTCCCTTAAATTCTTTTAATTTTCTTTAATTTTTTTTAAATTTTCCTTTTAAAAATTCTTTAAAATTTTATTATTCCATTCCCTTTTTCTTTTCTCCACCCCCCCTTCTTTGTTTTTATTTTTCTATTTTTAATTAGTTGTTACATCTGGCTAAATTATTTTTTTATTCTCCTATTACCTTGGGCTTTAAATCCCCCTTTATTGTTCCATTATTTTTTCCTAAGTAATTCTTATCATTTTTAATACGCTATACATTATTTTCCCCTAATCATTTTTTATCCTATATATATTTTTTTCTTTCGTTTTTAAAAAAAGAAACTCTCTAAAAACTAAACTAAACGTCCCTAACTAAACTAAAACTAGCTACTCCCTATGTTTTGCTTTGTCTAGTTGTGAGAGATCGAAAGGAGGGGAAAGAGAGAGGAAAAGAGGAGAAGTAGAAGGAGACATATGCTCATGCATAAGCATAAGTAGAAGTGAAGGAAGGAGGGAAAAAAGCATAAGCATAAGAGAAAAGGAAAGAAAGCATATGCTTATGCTTATGCATGAGCATATGAGCATAAAAGAGAAAGAGAGAAAGCTTAAGCATAGGCAAATACACATGCTTACGAAAAGAGATCGAAAGAGGGGGGGAAAGAGAGAGGAAAAGAGGAAAAGAGGAGAAGGAGAAGGAGAAGGAGACATATGCTCATGCATAAGCATAAGCATAAGAGAAGGAAGAGGGAAAAAGAGCATAAGCATAAGAGAAAAAAATATATAGCTATGTATGATATTTTCTCATGCTAACTCCATCCTCTTGAAGACTGAGGGCTACCCCCCTTGAGATGTACTTGAAATGAGTGGTGTACCACTCCCCTTATATCTAAAATTGGGATTTCCATTAGAGAATCTTGAGGGTTTTCTAGGTCTTCGGTATAAGCGATAACAAGCTGGGGTACACATGCATTACCTGTCTTCCCTCACAAATCTATGTTGTTCTAACATCTAGGGTTGTTTGGATGGTGGCAGGTAAGTGGACCGTGACCTTGGAGCCTAGACTATCTGTTCAACACTTCTATATACATACCACGATGGACTCAAAGGAAATTCTAGGGATGAACTCAAAACAATTTTCGTAAGACTGCTAGGATGTCTGCAAACAAAGACCATGCCAAAATGGCCCTTATTTCTAAAATATTGGAGGATGCACGGAGGGAAAGAGAAACAAGTGGACAAGAGAATAGAACTAGACCATTTTTGTATCAAAAAGCAAAATGCAAGGAAAATTAGGGAAGTCATAACATCTGGTTCTTGGGGCCTAGACTACCTGATGGATTCAACACTTTTTGGATACATATTTTGAGTTTACTTATTAGATGAGAAATCTATTATCCACCCTTATTTGAGCATGGTGTGCTGTGTCTTTAAAAGGTTTTATTTTTAAAACACACACACACCCAGGTGCAAACTTGGTTAACCTTTGGCCAGGTTAACCATGTGTCACATTGCTAATCCTTGGTTGGGTTGGCCACATGGCACATGCCATGCGCCATGTTGCTCATTAAACTCTTATCGGGTTGTGCAGGATTGAGGTCCTTGTATGACTCTCCTTCAGGAAAGACCTATCCCTTCCACACTCTACTTTTTGTTGGAAATATCAAAGCTACGCAATCGTGGTGCCTAGTGCGTGATTCTCTCTACATAGTTATGGAAATTCCATGATGTGTCTTATTCCATTGAACATCTTGAAGAACACAACTTGAAGATCATAAAAGAAATATCCACTTGGAGACAACTATGATAAAATCCCTTTTTCAAAAACACTTACAAAGTGGCTTCCTCTTTTGGTGTGGGATAGGACACCACCTAATGAGTGTCCTGCCCCCATCATGTGGTGTCCCCTCGGGTGAGGGTGGGTACAAACACACACACACACACACACATGATGGGTGCAGGACACACACATACTTCCCCTCCCCCCCCTCCCACACACACACATACACACACACACACACACTCTCTCTCTCTCTCTCTCTCTGTGTCGCTTGCTCTCTCTCTCTCTCTCTTTGTCTGTCTCTATCTCTTAGTTTTATTATTCTTTAATAGTCCTTAAATTCTCTGTATTTTTTCTTTTAATTTCTTGTTAATTTTCTTTTTATTCTCTCTCTCTCTCTCTCTCTCTCTCTCTCTCTTTCTCTCTCTCTCTCTCTCTCTCTCTCTCTCTCTCTCTTATTTTCCTTGAATTCTCTTAATTTTCTTTTATTTTTTCTTTAATTTTTCCTTTTAAAATTTCTAAAATTTTTTATTATTCCATTCCTTTTTTCTTTTCTCCACCCCCTTCTTTGTTTCTATTTTTCTATTTTAATTAGTTGTTACATCTGGCTAAATTATTTTTTTATTGTCTCCTATTACCTTGGGCTTTAATTCCCCCTTTATTGTTCCATTATTTTTCCCTAAGTAATTCTTGTCGTTTTTAATATGCTATATATTATTTTTCCCTAATCAATTTTTATCCTAGATTTATTTTTTCCTTTCGTTAAAAAAAAAAGAAACTCTCTAAAAACTAAACCAAACGTCCCTAACTAAACTAAAACTAACTACTCCCTCTGTTTTATTTTTCCACCTTTTTTTATAAATTATTTATTTTTGTTTTTCTTTTTTTCCTTTTTTCGGCCAACCCTTTTATTTTAATTCGTTCTCTACCTTAGTTACTTCTAACTTTATATAGCTTGTCCTACTTTATATATTTATAAATATAGATAGCTCTTAATTTACCCTTCCACTACTCAGCAAAATTTCTCCTAAAGCACCCTCTTATGGTCTCGAATTTTTATCTAAGCATAGTAGTATGGGCTAGCCTCTACTAGTATGGTCTAGCATACCTCTAATAAATTACCCCCTTCCCGCACTTTCTAATTGGCACGCCTTTTTGCTGTCGCATGTGTTTTTTAGACACCTAACCTACCCGCCCCCTGAAAAAACTCACGCGCCCTAAGGCCGACTACAACCGACTACTTGCCTGCAAAGCAATGCCTAGTGCCTATATAACAAGAGGCTCCAAAACTTTACCTCCACATGATTCTCTTTTCTAAATGCTCATCGTACTTTTGAGTTCTCCCTTGCTCGACGTAGTGGCCCTCCCACACTCCATCGGAGTGCAGAGTCTAGCCATTGCTCTACCAGCTCTAGTACTAATTGCCAGTCTCTCTAGTACTCTCTCTCTCTCTCTCTCTCTCTGTCACTTGCTCTCTCTCTCTGTCTCTCTGTCTCTCTCTTTTAGTTTTATTATTCTTTAATATTCCTTAAATTCTTTGTATTTTTTCTTTTAATTTCTTGTTAATTTTCTTTTAATATTCTCTCTCTCTCTCTCTCTGTCTCTCTGTCTCTCTCTCTCTCTCTCTCCTTCTCCTACTCTCTCGCTCTCTCTCTTATTTTCCTTAAATTCTCTTAATTTTCTTTTATTTTTTCTTTAATTTTTCCTTTTAAAATTTTATTATTCCATTCCCTTTTTCTTTTCTCCACCCCCCCTTCTTTGTTTCTATTTTTCTATTTTTAATTAGTTGTTACATCTAGCTAATTATTTTTTTATTGTCTCCTATTACCTTGGGCTTTAAATCCCCCTTTATTGTTCCATTATTTTTTCCTATAAGTAATTCTTGTCGTTTTTAATATGCTATATACTATTTTCCCCTAATCATTTTTTATCCTATATATATATTTTTTCTTTTGTTAAAAAAAAAAAGAAACTCTGTAAAAACTAAACTAAACGTCCCTAACTAAACTAAAACTAACTACTCCCTATGTTTTATTTTTCCCTATTTTTTAATGTATTATTTATTTTTCTTTTTCTTTTTTCCATTTTTTCGGCCAACCCTTTTATTTTAATTCATTCTCTACCTTAGTTATTTCTAACTTTATATAACCTATCCTACTTTATATATTTATAAATATAGATAGCTCTTAATTTACCCTTCCACTACTGAGCGAAATTTCTCCTAAAGCACCCTCTTATGGTCTCGAAATTTTTATCTAAGCATAGTAGTATGGGCTAGCCTAGTAGTATGGTCTAGCGTACCTCAAATAAATTACCCCCACACTTTCTAATTGGCACGCCTTTTTGCTGTGGCACGTGTTTTTTAGACAGCTAATCTACCCGCCCCTCGAAAAAACTCACACGCCCTAAGGCCGACTACAACAGACTACTTGCCTGCAAAGCACTACCTACTGCCTATATAACAAGAGGCTCCAAAACTTTACCTCCACACGATCTTCTTTTCATCCTCCAAATTTTGTAAATGCTCGTCTTACTCTTGAGTGCTCCCCTGCTCGACGTACTGGCCCTCCCACACTCCATCGGAGTTCAGAGTCTAGTCATTGCTCTACCAGCTCTAGTACTAATTGCCAGCCTCTCTAGTACTAGCTCTCTTCATTGGAGAACTAGTCCCCACACGGCTGAACTCCCAACTCCATAGACTTTACTGTGGCTCGGCTACGACACTGCTGGCGATGACCACCTTCCATGTGCTCTTAGTGTACAGGGCTGCACTGCATCCCATCTCCACTAAGTAGCCCGGGTCTGCTAGGAGGCCTTTATTGTGGCTGCTGACATCGAACGCAGCTGTGACTTCCATTGCATCATCTACTGCACGTAGTACTTGAGTTGCACCCATCATGGACTCCAAGGTACACATAAATTGTATCCCTTAGCCCTTCGAAGGTCCTACCTCTTTTAAACCCCCAAATCCACCCTCGGCCCCTTTTTTTCCTATAGAGCTATTATCCCAGCCCCCATGCTAAGGATATATGGCCTTCTCTAGTTATCCTCCCTTTGCCCCTTGTTTCTAAATATCTTTCTCCCTAACCCCCTCTAATGAGTTATAATTTCCCCCACCCTCCTCTCCCCCTCTGTGTATATACTTAGACAAATTTTCCAAAACCCCCTATGTACATACCCCTCTCTATTTTTTCTCCCAAACCCCCTCTCTAATTAGAAATTACTCCCCTTTAAAAGTGCCCCTTTTGGTTTTTGTATTTTCCTTACATCTCTTGCTACAGCTTTAACTACTTAATTTCTCTGCTTAGGCATTTGAGACCACTTCCATTGTATAGATGCTCCGTTTCTTAAACTGTATAAAATTTCTCTCTTCATTATGATATGATGTCCTTAGATTCTTTTTCTGTATCTTTATCTCCTCTTTAATTCTTCCTTCGTAATTCCCATTATGTACTTTAATTTTTTGCTTTTGATTTTCTTTTTTTAGTTGAAAGTTCTAGTGATAAAAAGAAAATTTTGATCAATTAATCTTTAGAATGACCATTGTAATGTTTACTCCATTTACTTGACTCTTGACTTCTCCTATGCTAGTAATTTTTTATAGGGGACTTTGTCTTTCATTCAAGTTACTCTTTATTCCTTGTACTTATGATCTACTAGACCCACCATGGATTGTTTTGTCTTGTGTAAGTAATATAGTATCATATTCAATCCTACTCTTGTGGGCACTCTAAGTTTCGCTAAAGTTTTACTTTCGAAAAATATATAGCTGTGTATGATATTTTCTCATGCTAACTCCATCCTCTTGAAGACTAAGGGCTACCCCCCTTGAGATGTACTTGAAATGAGTGGTGTACCACCCGCCTTATATCTAAAATTGGGATTTCCATTGGAGAATCTTGAGGGTTTTCTGGGTCTTTGGTATAAGCGATAACAAGCTGGGGTGCACACGCATTACCTGTCTTCCCTCACAAATCTATGTTGTTCTAACATCTAGGGTTGTTTGGATGGTGGCAGGTAAGTGGACCCTCACCTTGGAGCCTGGATTATCTGATGGATTCAACACTTCTATATACATACCAAGATGGGACTCGAAGGAAATTCTAGGGATGAACTCAAACAAATTTCGTAAGACTGCTAGGATGTCTGCAAACAAAGACCTTGCCAAAATGGCCCTTATTTCTAAAATATTGGAGGATGCATGGAGGGAAAGAGAAACGAGTGGACAAGAGAATAGAATTTTTGTATCAAAAAGTAAAATGCAAGGAAAATTAGGGGAGTTATAACATCCGGTTCTTGGGGCCACGGATTCAACACTTTTTGGATACATATTTTGAGTTTACCCATTAGATGAGAAATCTATTATCCACCCTTATCTGAGCATGGTGTGATGTGTCTTTAAAAGGTTTTATTTTTTAAACACACACACACACCCAAACCTGGTTAACCATGGGTCATGTTGCTAATCCTTGGTTGGGTTGGCCACATGGCACATTCCATGCACCATGTTGCTCATCGAACTCTTATCAGGTTGTGGAGGAATGAGGTCCTTGTATGACTCTCCTTCAGGAAAGACTTATCCCTTCCACAGTCTACTTTTTGTTTAATTATCATAGCTATGCAATCGTGGGTCCTAGTGCGTGATTGTCTCCAGATAGTTATGGAAATTCCATGATGTCTTATTCCATTGAAGATCTTGAAGAACACAACTTGAAGATCATAAAAGAACTATCCACTTGGAAACAACTATGATATAATCCCTTTTTCAAAAACAGTTACAAAGTGGCTTCCGCTTTGGACCTTTTTTGGTGCGGGGCAGGACACCACCTGTCGGGTGTCCTGCCCCCATCATGTGGTGTCCCCTCGGGTGAGGGTGGGTGCACACACACACACACTCTCTCTCTCTCTCTTTCCTTCTCTGTCTCTCTTCCATTCTTCTTTTATTCTTTACTGTCACACACACACACACACACACACACACACACATCCTATTCATACACACACACACACACACACACATATACACACACATACTTCCCCTCCCCCCCCCCACTCTCTCTCTCTCTCTCTCTCTCTCTCTCTCTTTCTCTCTCTGTCGCTTGCTCTCTCTCTCTCTCTCTCTCTCTTAGTTTTATTATTCTTTAATATTCCTTAAATTCTCTGTATTTTTTCTTTTAATGTCTTGTTAATTTTCTTTTAATTCTCTCTCTCTCTCTCTCTCTCTCTCTCCTACTTTCTTTGTCTCTCTCTTATTTTCCTTAAATTCTCTTAATTTTCTTTAAATTTTCTTTTATTTTTCCTTTTAAAATTTCTTAAAAATTTTATTATTCCATTCCCTTTTTCTCTTCTCCACCCCCCCTTCTTTGTTTCTATTTTTCTATTTTTAATTAGTTGTTACATCTGGCTTTAAAAAAAAAAAAAGTCTCCTATTACCTTGGGCTTTAAATCCCCATTTATTGTTCCATTATTTTTTCCTAAGTAATTCTTGTTGTTTTTAATATGCTATATATTATTTTCCCCTAATCATTTTTTATCCTATATATTATTTAAAGCGACAAATGAGAGATTTTCCAAGAATCCTATGTAGAAAGACAGTTTCTCGAACTGACAAAGAGTATTCGCAGCTAATGGGTTTCCAATCTCCCTTCAAGGGGCACCAAAGTTGGGACCAATACTTCAAACCTTTCTTGCATATGGTTCTTGCCTTCAACACATCTTGTCTAGCAATAGAATGGCCCTCCAGTTGAATTGCATTACTCCACCAAATTGACTCACTAAGGTTGGCATCTCCCTTGAGTCAACCCAGCCCCTTCAAGGTTAGCTTAAAGATGCAACTTTTCTAGGCATAGATCAGCCCCTGCATCATATTAGACCCTACTGCTCGTAAGGGAAAATCAAAGAAAATTTTCTCGCACCAATGGAGACCTTTCCACAAGCCCACCATCAATCCTTTCCCTTGCCCTATAAACCACTGAGCCATCACCAGCCATGGTGCACTGCTGTGTAGCATGTGAGACATCCATTTCCCCACCAAGGAGAGATTTTCGGAGGCAATATCTGGTAGTCCTACACCTCCGAATTGTTTAGGGATCTTCAATGAGTCCCAAACAATGCACTACATTCTCCTTTTCCCATCCTCTTCTGCCTAGAGAAAGGCAGAAGAACCTCTCTAGGCAGAAGAGGTTCTCAACCTCGTTCCAATGTGTTTGCTTAAAAGTCCACACTAAGGCCATGTATGTGACAGAGGTGGATAAAATGTGCTTCACAATTAGTAGTCATGCATTCTATTCGAGGTACGTACCGTGCCATGCTCTCAATTTAGCTTTGATCTTCTCTTTGAACCCTTGAAATCTTTGTTTTACTAAAATGCCAATCCCGATTGGGGCTCCTAAGTATCTCACAACTTCCCCTTGATCAATCCACTGAATTGGTAGTTTTCTTAACCAATATGCAGCGAGCTCTCTCGTCGACCTAAAACCATAAGACTTGATCCAACTGCATATAGAGCCTGAGACTTGACAGAATAGAGCCACTGACTGCATCAATGCATCTACTGACATGTTCTCTTATACACATAGTGCCATAAGGTCATCTGCAAAGAGTTGCAGCACAAGTTCTTTATTTCGAAGCATTAGCCCATGCAAGCTATTGTCAGCTACTTTCTACTTGACTAGCCAAATGAGCTACTTTCTACTTGACTAGCCAAATGAGAGATACTGAGCTAATGGCGAGAAGCAGCGGTGCGATTGGGCAACCTTGCCTAATAGACCTGGTTAAGTCAAAGGACCCAAAAATTCCACCATTCAAACACAACGCACCTGAGGCATTCCCAAAGAGCATAGAGATCATGTTGCAGAATCTTAAGCCAAAGCCAAGTTTGATGAGAACCCCTAGAATATAATCCTATCTGATACGATCATACACTTTATCTAGGTCCAACCCCGGAAGAAGGCATTTTTGTCCGGATTTCTTTGCATAATCCATAGCTAAACTGATATTAAGAATGTTCTCAAAGATATCTTGGTTTTTTACAAAGCCACTCTGCTCTTTATCTACGATCTTTGTGCACAACTCCCTTTTGCATAGAGACAACGCTTTGGCAATCACCTTGTAGGAGGTGTTAAGCATCGAGATAAGTCTCCAATCTCCCACATTTAGTCTGTTGGGCTTTTTGGGGAAAAGCTTGATCAAACCTGTGTTTACATATCTGGAGAGCGTTCCCTTTGTGATAGTATCATTAGCCATTGTAGTTAGATCCCCGCCCAGGACATCCCAAAATTCCACAAAGACCTCGGAGGTAACCCCATCTGAACCAGGCGATTTTTCTTCTTCAGATCTGCCAAAGCCTCCCGCAATTCATCTTGTGTGAAGGGGCGAGAGATTAGTCCTCTTTGGGAATATATTATATCCAGTTGGAGGTCCTTAAGCAAGTTCTCCATAGCATTGATGAGACTGGCAGAGCAACCAGGAACTGCCTTTATAGCTGGTAGAGCAACCAGGAAGTGCCTTTATAGCTGGGACAACAGTCATGTTCATAACTAGATTGAGAAGAAACACAATCCCATCATAACATCAAATCACCATAATCTGGAAACACCGAGAAATACCATATACTAATAGCTACAAACAACTGTCAGAACTACAAGAGCACCGAAGCATAGACTAATCACAATATCTTGGAAATCATAAACTTGTAAGGAGAACCCCCTGTGCGATTAGAAAAAAAACCTTTGCAGCCAATAACACCAGCTGGATGCTGAGAAGCTTGGATGGAACCTTGGATCTTGCCCCCAATATTGATTTGCAAACAATTGGCTATTCAAGCTTTCTGACCAGGGATATCCCTACTAGCTCAACTCCTTAATAGAAAAGAAATTGATCCACCCACAACTTTTGGAAAGTGTACAAAAGCTCTTGAAATAAGATCGGATGTCCTCCTCTACTTATGGCATCCATAGTTACTATTAAACACATTTGGTTGGGTTACCAAATGTTTGGAAACGTTTGAAAAAGGGGCGTTTGGAAACTCCAAACAAACCCTGCTTTGCAAGCCCACGTTTGAAAAGTTTCAAATGTTTGAAATTTTGGACGTTTGAAAAAAACCACGTTTGAAAAAGCCCTAAAGTAAAAAATTGCATCGATTTTTGTGTTTTTTTGGTGTGCCCGTACTTCTGCCATTTTGGACGCCGTACCTGTGCCCGTACCCCCTACACACCTATGCTCCTCGACTTGTCCTCAAGCTGTATGTACTACGGTGTACCTGTTCTTTGCTACTCTCCAAGCCTCAAGGCCCTACATAGTACAAGGCTCAAGCCTTGTACTAGCTACTGCACTGTAGATAGTTGACAGCGTAGTCCCCAAGGCTCAATGCCATGATAGGCCCTAGATTTCATTGTTTAAAGTTTTTAGATGCTACCTAGTAGCTATTTAGTAACTAGCTAGTGGTTACTAGCCTTGACATTGATGAGTAGGGACATAATCAATTTCAAGTTTCATATTTTGCAACTTACAAGTTCTAACTTATAAGCTGTTTTTTGAGAAAAAATGTTTTGTAATTTTGTTTCAATTTATGGTTCAAGTTTCAACTATTTGAAAGTAAAAAATGAGAATTGTGACTGATTCAGTAGTGGATTGTGGTCACTGGTAACATGTAAGTTGTAACTAGTATAACTAGTAACTAGTTTTGGGTTTAAAAGTCTAAATTTTCATGAAATTTGAAGCTTGTTTGTAAGTTGTGTGCTATTAGTTGTAATGATAGACTATAGTATGTCAAAATATGCAATATGGCATATTTTTTATTGAAATTATGACTTAAAACAAAACCCACGTTTTGAAACTCCGCCCAATTTTTTCAAACTTATCAAACGTTTGGAAACTCCAAACGTTTGGAACCTTCAAATGTTTGATAGTAACTATGATGGCATCATCATGCAGAGCCCAAACACCAATCGTGATGAGAGTAGCACCCACTTCCCTCAAGGTGAGCAAATTGCTTGCAATGCAAGTCACCACTTATGAACTGGTGGCTCTACCACAAACCAAATCGGTCTCCCTTCTGCTCTTCTGGTTAACCGAGTTGCTCTGTGTCCTCCCTCAATGCTCATAAAATGAGCCAGAGCCTGGTAAAACAAGATCAGTTGCCCGCCATTCACATGAATGAACTTACTACCTTCATGAAGCTTCTATCAACATCCATACACTCCTTCAAAGGAAGAATTAGAGGCTGGAGCACAAGAGACCGTGGCCTCTTTCAATATGAAACACACCCCTTTTGATCCCATAACCAGGGTTGCTGTGGTCTTGCACCCACATTGTCTTCTATCTTGAGCAGATGAATTACGAGCCTGCCCTTGTTATGATACTAAACATCACTCGAACTGTCAAAATCACGTAGAACTGTGCCCACGATCAAATATGGCAACTCACAACACAATCACACATATAATCTTCTCAAAGGTTGCAACTGGTTGGTATGCGCCCCTCTAAGCTTCACACATACTCAGAACTTAGCATGCACACTATCTTCCTGGAAAATCAATTACAACCTACCTCCTTCTTTGATACTATGTGCACATGGGCTGTCAAAATCATGTAGAGGTAATAGGAAAAGAAAATTTGTGAACTATTTGAAGCAGGTGAACTAGTGCAGCAATGGTGTCATTTAGGAAATGAGACCCTCTATCACTTATCAACTCAACAGGACACTATGTTGGCATACCATGGTGGGAAGCAGTCCACCACTTCTGGCGTCCCCACACCCAACTGTGAATTGAGGTGAACCACGAACTGATGGGAGAAATCCAAGGATCCAGAAACAAGATCAACACTTCTTGTGCTCACGAGCAGCGTTTACTGGGACAATTAGAACCGTCCAAACTTCTCTTTCATCAACTACGATTCACTTATGCTGAGCTTAACCCAATGAGCTAGCTTCAATCACCAAACTAACAACTCCTCTTTGTTTTTGGTGCAACAACAACTTATGGAACAACCCCACCCATAAAAATTGATAGCGCATCCTCACTTCCTGACACAACTAACAAGCTCTCACGAGCTCATGATCACTGGTTCAGTCAAAGCTATGAAATAGATAATGAGACTCACAGCACAATCATGTATATAATCTTCTCAAAGGTTGCAACTGGTTGGTATGCGCCCCTGTAAGCTTCACACATACTCAGAACTCAGCATGTACACTATCTTCCTGGAAAATCAATTACAACCTACCTCCTTTTGTGATACCATCTGCATCTGGGTTGTCAAAATCATGTAGAGCTGGTGAAAGATCGGTTGCTCTCTCCACTTCTGGCGTTCCCATGCCCAACTCCTAATTGAGGTGAACCACGAACTGATGGGAGAAATCTAAGGCTCCAAAAATGAGATCAGCACTTCCTGTGCTCATCACGAGCAACATCTACTGGAACAATTTGAACCCTCCGAACTTCTCTTTCATCATCTACGATTGACTTATGCTGAGCTTGAGCCAATGAGCTACCTTTGATCACCGAACTAGCAGCTCCTCTTTGTTTCTGGTGCTACAACAACTTATGGAACCACCACAAGATTTCCTAACCAAAATATGCCACCCACGAAAATTGATGGCACATCCTCACTTCCTCAACTAACAAGAGCTCATGATCACTGGTTCAATTAGCAAGCTGTGAACTGGATCAATGGCTTCCTTTGCTCATCAACAACCTCTAGGGCAACAAAACAAGATGGGAAACTCCAACTGTGAATCGAAATGAACACAAAGTTCATGAAAAAAAACACGATCAACTGCCCTCTACAATCTGAGACGAGCAAGAAGATGATTGTGAACCAATCCCACCACCCTTCTTATTGATGCGCAAACTAGCAGTCTCTCTTCAACTCAAGTCCCCTCCTTTTCCACTCAAATCTTTGTCCAGTGATTGGCTCTGTTTTTACCACCAATGGGAGCCATCCCTTTAATTTCCTTTTTCCACCCCTCTACATGGTCCTCCCTTTTTAAGGACATGCTAAATATCCCCTTAGCTGGAGTCTTTACAACAAAATACGGGTTCTCCTTCGGCTCCTTAGTAGCCATACTTACTTATGCCTTTTCACCCTTTCTTCATCATTGAAATGTCCTTGAGCGTATTCCTCGTGGCGGTCTTCATCCATTGCACATAACAGAGACAAGGTTCCAAAGGTCCACGTCCAAGCTTCCAATGGCCATCCAATCATAAAATTGGCGACAAAGTCTTTGTATCATTTCCTGCAATCAGGGTTCTTCATATAAGCAACCATTTATTTATGAAATAAACATTTAATACAAAATATTGTCTCAAAAATAGAGGCAGCCACTGTCGTGCTATTCACTAGCTATCATTTCCTATCCTGACAATGGTAGCTATATGTGCATCTATTAGTGCTATTTTCACCAGTGTATAGGTGCTCCTGTATGTGATCTACATGGCATTTTTCTTCTTGTACAAAAAGATATCAGTCACACAGAAAAAGCCCATTAGCATCCTCGGACTGATACACCGCCTATCCCAACAAACCTTTTAGATGCATGAGGAAGACTTGGGCAATATGCTAGAAATCACTCACTATCGTACCATCTGGCCCCATCACCCTATCTATTCTCTCCATTTGGTGTTTCTTCTTTACGGCTTGAAAGAAGAACTTTGAGGGACAATCCCCCAAATTTAGCCAAGTTTGTCTACTGAGTGTCCTAGCCTTTTTGGCCTTTTCCATCTCTCTTGCACTTAATTTCAGTTCTAGTTCCACCAACAAGGTGGTTACGATGCAATCCCCAAAGTTTATTCTTAGTTGAGTCAATTCTTCAAACTTCCTATTCCTCTCCCAATTCCTAGCTGTTTGAAGATATGTATCCCCATTTCTCCTGTTGCACCACGAAAAGCCTCCGAGCCCAGTAGAGGCTAGCTTAGCACAATCCACTAGACCAAAATTTAAGCAAAGTTGTTCCCACAACTTCGACTGATGTCAAGCCTCCATTCGGGTGTGATCTGTCCCCTTACAACCTCTGTAAAGTTCCAGTCACCAGGATTAGTCTGCCTTATTAATTCTTAAGAGCACTAGCGAGACTAATTAATGGGGAATTTTCCCATTTTTCAATAACAAGGGGGACTTACTTGGAGACAAGAAGGCTCAATATTTAAAGTTCTTTAGGAAGCAATTTGACATGCACTCGGATGTAGATAGCATTCCTAAATATTGCATGAATGTCCATTAGACAAGGTGGATGCCATGTTTAGAGGGGGATTCAAACGTCTTTTGATGTCTTGGGTCGAGTTTGTAGTTGACAAAAGAGTCATGCCATTTAGCTCCGTCACTCTCTGAAGAGACACGGGATGTTGATACTAGGTGGCAATAATGTAAACGAGTTAGGAACTTAGGAATCACTTAGCGTCTGATAGGAGATGAATCTCTAGAGATCAAACGGCAGGCCTTTATAGAAGTTTCGTCAACGAAGCCGCAACATAATGCATATCTGTTCTGCGCTCTGCTTTGGACCAAAAGTGGCGTGACGCTTAAAAGGATTACATATCCGATCTGCCGGATTCGAACCAGCGACCTAAGGATTACAGCTTCTCCCGACTACAGTCCTCCGCTCTACCAACTGAGCTAAGATCGGCTAGATGAAGCACATTCTCACATTGTAAATTTTGTTCAATAATTCTTCTACATATCCTCTCTCTCTTTCTCTCTCTCTCTCCCCCCAGCTAAGGAAACGCTTTTTGTGATGGCTAGACGCTAAGGTTGAATCGTAAGAATCCCGTAATTTGTTGAAGGCTCTAAAGAACCCAAGCTCTCCATATCTATCCATTAACCACATAAGGAGTGAACCATTAGAAAGAGGAGCAACCTTGAATTCATGGAGGGCCTCCTGGAGAGAAAGAGTGGATCACGTCCATAATCATCCTTTCCTTTTGGTCTTTCAGTTTAGACTTCACATTGTTGAAGTTTCTTATAGAGCGTTATCCATAGCTTGTAATGCCTTAATCTTCTTTGGATCCACCCCAATATATTGCAACATAGCAATAGTCAACTTAGATTGCTTTGAACTTTTTACAACCTAAGCTATATACTCTCCATTAAACCATTGCTTTCAACTTTTTACAATCCAAGCTATATGCTCTCCATGAAACCATTTTAGCTTGTCGCACAAATCTTTATTACGGTAGGCAGCCTATGGGGAATTTTGGGTTTCTTGGCCTCTCCTTGAGCCACGTGTCCTAATATAAGCCTTGGATTTAATTTTGATCTGAAGGCCTACAACACTTCATGAAAAGCATGCTTTTGGATGAAAAGCTCTGAATGGAAGGCATGAACGCTTTTGAAGGACTCTAAATCGATATATTTCACAAACTTCAACTCTTTGGATCGTCTAGATGATGTTGGCTTTGCCACCCTCTCTCTCCAACATCGCTCACATCGAGAAACCGCTTCGGAGGTAGAGACAACATTTCCACGGCAAATGACGGAAGAAATCATGACAAGAATTTGGTCGATGCTCGAGTTGGAATACAGACACACTCACTGAGATTTAGGTAATATATCATTCTCTTAGATATTCGCGATACTCAATCTCGGTGCTAATATTCTCGGCGATTCCAACCTCAGTGCACGGGGAAGGGCTCGTTCCCTCAGATTATAACTATTTGGGGAAGGAAGTGCATCGCCTCCCTGCCCACACTATGTGTGGTTATATTTATATATATATATATATATATATATATGTTTTCCATTTCAACTTCTGTGTTTTCTTTTGCTTTTGCATATTCTAAAAAGTGTTGCAAGTTATTCTAATAACCATATCGATGCCCTTGGGAGAAATGTTTTTTACTCTCATCCTAAATTTTTATCAAGAAAAGTGGTCAAAGCCTTGGATTACACCAAAGAAGTTCACGAGGGTTATCAGCCCTTGTTTTGAGGGAAAATAGCCATTTCTTGTTTGCAATACTAGAAAGATAATCCCCCATGAATTGGGGCCTACATAGGTTTGCATATGTTGATAGCAAGGTTGCAATGAAGATCTCATACCATTGCATGATTCCACTCACATTGCTCATCTAGAATAGTAGCTTTTCCTTGTAGGAAACGTAGTATCTTAACGTCATACATGTGGGGGTAAATGAAGGAGTGACTCCATAACTAATGGAGAGCAGAGTCTTTATCACATTGTCCACATAACATGAATGAGGTGGTACAAGGAATGATTTAATCAAAGAACTACCTAGATCATTAGAGGCCAATTGAGTAGGCATGAAAAGACATGCCTTAAACATAAGGGAATCCATTGGTCTTTAAGTGTGGTGGTCTATATCCATGCTAGCCAAACTTATCAACTCGAACAACTTGGCATCATGAGCAAGGCCAAGGTCTACTTAAGTATATATGCAATAGAAACCCTCTATCAGTTGTTTCTTTGTTATTACAAGCATGTTGTGTGACTTTTATGTATGAGTTGTATATGTTGCCAATCATGTAATTATTTTGGGGTCAAAGTATAATTGATTTAGGCAATCATGGAATGGGTAGTTGTTTGCAAATAAGAGAAAATATTTTGTTGGCTTATGCTACTTAGCCTTTGGCCACATGGAACATGGAGTCTACATAGGGCCACATGTCCTCCACTATGAACGCGTGTGGTGGGGTTAGCAACATACTACACACTCCACATCCCTTTAAGGTGGCATGGAGCCATGTGTTCTCCTCCAAGAACTAGCACAATGGTTACACTAGCATGTTGTAGACAACGCTCTGACATGATGCAACTAGAACTAGAACTATGATTTGCCTGGCATCACGTATCCAATGTGGAAAGTCTAGCAAGATGGATTGTTGTGCACCAGATAATAGGGACCAACATAATGGTGGTAGCAACAAGATAAATTGCACCAAGCCATAGTTTACAATTCAAAAAATGGGGCATCGACTTCCTGGGACCCATCTCCCCATCCTCATGCTCGCAAAACTTGTATATTCTCTTAGCTATTGACTACTTCACAAGGTGGTCAGAAGATATGCCACCATAATGCTAATGTAGTGACATTGGCCAAGTTCTTGGTGGATTGAGTCATATGGAGATTTGGGGTCCCAAGGAAATAGTAATGGATAGAGGAAATTTTGAATGACATCATCTGTAAAATAATCGATAGACTCTCCATTGTTTATTGAGCGATCATGCCCTTTAATTCTAAGGGAGCTAGGAGGTAGTTGATAAAGCGAGCGAGGGAAAAAACAAGCCAAGAAAGAATTAGGTTATCCCATTCAGTGATTTAGAGTAGGAATCTTATAATAGCACAATCTATCCATAGAGGTCTCTAAACTCTATTTTACATATGAATTAGAACAAGCACTCACTTGAAAGGTATTGTCATTGCTACTTCCAAGAAGACTACAAATGCAATTCATAAGCCTCATCATCAACAACCTCATCTAGACAATCCAATCCAAAATAATAAGATTCAAATTACATATACTTATCCCAATCTCTTGTTAGCGCTTGTCTAGCTATGAGTCCATCCACCACCGGAAATTGGCAAATTCCTATTTGCATGAGTGAATGCATGGTATGTGGATGCATGCAATACATAGAACTTGCAATTTTTGTCCACCTCTTGCATGGTTTTCGAATCTTGGGTATCCTTTTCTCTTTCACCAAATGAAAGAGATACCTTAAGATCAATCATGTAAACGATACTGCAATTACAATCATGTAAGAGATATGAAGTTGTAAAATGTGTGAAGTAGTGAACAAACCTTCAACATGGATAGATCAGGAGCAAGGACTATCCTTACCTAAAGACCACCTTGTGAGCTGCAAGGACTATCCTAAACTTCCACCTTGTGTGCTGCAAGGTCAGACTTTGACAACTTTTGAGGGGTTCCATGACCTCTTCTTTCAACCTTGATATTTGCTTTACTATCCTTAGCTAGCATTGTGGAGAGCATGTGATTTCTCCCCTAGGCTGATATCTTCCAAGTATTGTTGCGATGTAAAATCCTCAAGTTTTGCTATGGGGTGAAGCATTCTTGACACTACACATAAGTCCTCTAAAACTAAAAATGAACGAGTCTCCAAAATTTTCAAGAAATACCTCTCTTGCAAGCCATCTATGTCACACACACAAAGATGACTTCAGTATTAGCAATGCAACTTTCCTACATTTGAGAAAAAAGCTCAAACAAATGATTTCATAACAAACCAGTAAAACATACTTACCCCAATATTCCAAGTCTCCACTGAGGCATATGACACATGCCATTCATGACTCTATTTGCCTCTAGCAATGACAACAACATCAAATTTTTTTGAATTCTCATGTTTTCTAGGTCCATGAGCTTAACTTGAGCTTAAGTTTCTCTAATATCATGATTGTATTAGGACCATGATATCAAAGGGAAAACAATCATGACCTTCACATGTTCACCAAGTTTAGGGTCGAGACAATTCAATACCTACACACCATTGATGCTAATAAGACAAAAATAAGTGTATGAAAATGAAGCATTCACAAAATTCACAAAAATTACCTTTCCCATACTATCTAAAATCCTTTTTAGGATTAACCATTATTGGTCCCTTTTAGATTCTTCCCTTAGTTCCAAGGGCATCTTACTTACCACATTGTCCATTGATTTCTTCATTTTAGATTTGTATTTAAGCATTTAAGAACACAATGGAAAAAGGTATTAATGCAAGACTTATTTGAATTTTTTGTAATGATAAAATAAGTAAGTAATATCTCACTTGAAAACAAGATGGGCCAAGGAGCTCCAAGACAAGGGATACCAAGCTTTTTTCCCTTTTCTTTTATCCACCACTTCTCTACTTTGGTGTATTCTTCATTAGGCAAGGGGCTCAAAAAAATTTAAAGTCACCTTTCATATGTTATTAGCATTGATATGAGTGTCCCTCAATCTTGGTCTGATGATAGCATGTAAACCACGTGTCCTAATGCTCTGATGGTTGTGCTATTTGTTCAGGCTTATTTATTCTAATGGTGCTTCATCCTAAATTCTTATCCACATTTGTCATGGTACTCATTGATGGATTCTTATCCACTTTTTCCATGGTTCTCATTGATGGAGGCTTATCTAAATAGTTGACGATCATGGTTCTCCCTATAGAAGGCAATCCAAACTAGTGTCTTTGAAGTTAATGCTTGTTAGATGATTAAAGCTTATCAATTCGATTTGTGGTTGCTTCTTTGCTTGAAGAATTATTTACATCTGATGCATTTACCTTGTTAATATTGGCTATTAGTTATTTTCTACCTTTGATTGTTGCATGTGATGTTATTTATTAGGACATCTGTGAATGCTTTCCTATGTAGTCTTTGGCCTTAAAATGCCTTGCAAAATGTTAATAAATGGAGCTTAAAATTTCCATACTATTGATCTCTAAAAATGGTCAAAATAGAATTAAAAATATGCCAAACTATTTTTATTCATGTGCTTCAAATCTTGGTCAAAATAGCATTCAAAATGGAGTCCAAATGACCAACATATGGTAGCTTAAATATGGTGTTTTTGGGGGCTAATTGTGAAGTTAAGACGCTTGTAGTCTGAGTAACTAGAAGGTTATAGGGACCAAGTGTGATAACCAATAGTTGATTAGAATTTGTGGATTTTCATACTTGGCCTATCATATGAGTCAAGCTAGCCTAACCATCCCATAGACTGACTAATTGTCTTACAATGTGCAAAAAGGCACTAAAAATAAAATATATTATAAAAATGATTATGTGATGTGGCATGTGTGTTCATGTGATGTGGCATGTGTGTTCATGTGATATGGCATGTGTATTTATGTGCAGATAAGTAAAGGGTGTGCCTACAAATGGCTAGAATTGGGCTAGAATTATGTATTCATGTGCTATAGAAGGAAATGTAACGGCAAATCATTGTGTTCCTAGGAGGCACATCTAACGTGGGATGATGAATTTGCATGATAATGTGGCATGTTGGTGTACTAATGACATGGCAATTGATTATGTGGAACTAATGACATGGTAGATGATGTGGTAGTTGATGACATGACATGGCACTAATAATGTGAGAGATGAATCATGACATGGTATATTGTTATTGTGGCAATGATAATGTGGTAGACTACTGACATGGATTGAAATTGGATGGCTTGATGAAGTGATCATGTAATGACATGGATTGACAGTGGACTATGTGGTATTGTCTGCATCATTAATGATGGTAATTGGATTGATGATTGTTAGCAAATTATGTGACTTTGTGACAATGTTGTGGCAAATTGCATAGTAGCGATGATGTTGTAGACTATGTGGATTGCACTTAAATAGCTATGCAGGGTTAGACTATGACTATCAATGGATTGTCAGATGGCAAAATAGTATGACTAATTGTTTGATTGTGGGTGAAAACCATATGTTAGTGATCTAACTATAGTGCCAGATGACTAGTTATCCTCTAATGGAATCTAGATGGATTGTTTAGTAGTGGAGAGATGACCTTGACTCAAGTTGGTAGATTATCCCTCTATGTCTACCAAATAGTTGTTTATCAAAATTGCTACATGGCAACCAAATTCCACCTAGCTATAGAAAAGGGCCTTGGTGGTTATGTTGAGGTTGTGCAAGTAAGCATGCATGATGGTTTCATGGTGATAGCAGTGAGAGCGATGGAGGAGCGATGACCAAGGAACAACAACTAGTCAAGATGTGGCAACATGCTTGACTTGTGTATGCATAGATTCTAGGAAACACTGCTACATGCATGGAAGTGACGAGTAGAAGAGCTATCATAGGCCACAATTAAGACTATGGTAGTGCTAGTGTTACTATTGCTACAAGTCAATATTATAGTTCAATAGAGGTATGTTGGAACAAAGCATGCATAAAATATGAGGAGCATCTACAAATGATCCATGCATTGGCAAGCTACACTGGGCCATTCACAGTGATAGAGGGCTAGAGCAATCACAGGCATGCTTGTAAATTTTTAGGGCTAACACGGCACATGAGGACGAGATGGATGCACTAGACATTGGGAACAAAGTCATGTAGAAATTTCTCATCTGCCTAAGATCATAGAGGCATGTGTGATCGGTGTCTTGAGGCTTGGAAATGATGGAGCTCAAGCCATCAAACATGGTGGCATAGGCTCCAAAGGCTCAACAAAAGCTCTTGCTAGACTCAATGTTGGGAGATTCAACAAAATCTCTCACTAGACTTGGTGTTGGAGGTTCAACAAAATCTCTCAAGCTTGACAGATCTCTCTTCCCCTCCTCCTCTCCCTCCCTCCCCCCCCCCCCCCCCCCCTCTCTCTCTCTCTCTCTCTCTCTCTCGGGATGAAACTAAGAGGTGCATAAATTCCTTACCATATTCTATTTTAAGGACTTTCTAGAGCAAATTGAAGGTGAGAGCAAGCTCTATAGGTTGAAGTGAAGAGATGAAACAATAAGTAAGAAGAAGCCTTAGTAGAAGGTAAGTTAATCTTTGATATCATGACAAAGATAGGAGGTACAAGAGAAGAGTGTGGAGATGGATGAGAGAGATCACAAGTAGGAGTACACGCAAAGGTTACTAGATATAGACCACTATTACTTGAAAGGAATGAATGGACATGACCATTTAAGTTTAGGGTATGGAAACTCTATTTGAACTTTTACCACTCTATGATGAGTATTTGTGCATATTTAACAATATTTCATTTGTCATTTTGGAATTGTTCCTAAAAACTATAGTAGTAGTAGTAGTAGCAGTAGCAGTAGCAGTAGTAGTAGCAGTAGAAGTAGCAGCAGCAGCAGTAGCAGCAGTAGTAGTAGTAGTAGAGCAATTGTGTCATGTGGAGGTTGCAATGATCGCAAATACCATGCTAGTTTTTGGTGTGGGGAGGAAAGGCCTTTCTCATTCTCCTTTCAACTATCCCTTTGGCATGCATCATATGTATTTGTATGTGTGCTATTATCCTTTATAAAGGAGGGCCATCTATACCAACCTAGGAAGACGTTTTTAGATGTTTACTAATCAAAGGATGAAGACTATTTATCTTTAACAATGATATAGGATGTATGGAAAAACCTTAATGGGAGTTAGTTGTGCAACCGTTGATGAGACGCGTTTGTTGCAAGTTAGCAAGCAACTACCATATGTAGTTAGGTAGTCGTTCGACTCATGGATCTATCACGTAGTATTCTGAATGCGGATATGATGTTGTTGATCGGACTCTATTTTGCCTAGTTCTATGCCTACTTTATATGATGTTGTTACGGAAGCATTTGCAATAGAAGAAATATGTAGTTGTTTCACTTCAATTGATCATCTCTATTGCACTCAATCTTGAGTTAATGTGTTCTCTTTCGGAAGCTCTGAATGCATTCATGAAGATACCGTATGTTTACTAATAGGTAGATTTTGGGATCTAATCTCTACTTGTTACACTGGCAATCCTGCAAACAAACTGGGCATTTCGACCAAATGCGGCAAAGGAGTTGAAAGACGAAGTAGATAGTCAACATGTCGAAGCCACAAGTGTTCTACTCCCAAGGGGATGGACAATCAGAACGACTGAATCGAATCCTAAAACAGTTAGTGTCAAAGAGATTAAGTCAACACAATCTGTGCTTACAAGAAATCCAACGCTGCAAAGCAATTAGCCATTGTTCAATTGCAAGCATGAGAAGAGAGAGCATATGGCTCCTTTGTGCAAATGCTGTGAAAGAGGAGCGCATGTGATAGAACGAGCACATGCATAGTCTAGTCTATGGAACAAAAACCTTTAACGCTTGTAGGGAGAAATCAATATTCTCTACCGTACTCTCCAGTCGTTAAGGAACCTCCAACAAACAACTGTGAATGGTGGGAATTGTGAAGCACTTTAGGAGATTATCAACAATGTGCAAGAATTAATCCGTGATTTGCAGCAGAAGAGGTGAGAATTCTTGGCCGGGGAAATCATGGATGGAAATGTCAAGGAGCATTGAGGCAGGTGCAGATAATTTAACCTGAAAATCGAAGGGAGAAAGAGTCGAGCAATCTTACAGAATGTTCATGGAGAGTGATAGCAAATGTCAAACATGGAGGAAACGGAGTCATCTCCTTAGCGTATCAGTCATCTCTACTTTACAAGGGCCCTAGCAAGGGGTCGTCTCGATGCAAATGAGGGAGGATCTGGCGAGACGGTTGGAATGCAGGGAGAGGTAGGAGAACCATCCGTAATCCAGCCAGAATTGGATGAAATCACTTCGAGTTCGGAAGATGAAGACAAGGTTCCTAGGAACACAGCGTCCGGTGAGGATCCCTCCACAAGTTTGGGAGGAAGTTCAGAATACCAAGATGCAGTTAATGCAAAAAGTCTCACATGGTCTCCTTCAGAAACCTTCATTTGGGCAACTTTTGGGTACCATGCAGCAGTTGGGCTATATGTAGGAGTGCAAAGGCAATTGTTTGATCCACTCAAATCCTGCCCAAGGAGAGCAAAACCAGTAGTTCCAATCAATCCAGCAGTCAATTTGCAAAACCCCAGAGTCCACTCTGCTAAATTCAATGGCAAGACAAAAGAAGACCCTGATAGTCACATTGGGCAATTTGAGACCCGATGGGTAGCAAGTGGTTTCGAAAGTCAACTTGGCGATGCGTCAAGAAGGAACAATTGGCAGCAACCTTGGTAGGAAAGGCCATGAGTTGGTTCATTCAATATGATATGAATCACTTTTCGGATTATGATGCTCTGAAACAAGCCTTTCTGTCAAGATTCCGACAAGAGAAAACACCAAAAGCAATCCTCAAGAAACTTCGACAATTGAAACAGAAGGATCTATTGGTAGAAAGAAGACTATGCCCAGAAGTTCCAAAATTTGAACCAGAGGCTAGCCATTGCACAGAGACCGACTGAGGAACAATTGGGGGATTTCTTCTATAAAGGGTTAAAAAAGGAATTGAGAAGTGCTGTGGTGGGAAGGGACACGTTGGTAGGAGCCAACAACTTTGACAACATGGTTGCAGCGGCACAAAGTGCAGAGTGAAGATTGGGTATGACCAAAAGCAAATCAAAAAAGGGGAAAAAGAAGGAGGCAGAGGATTCAAATTCGGACACAGATTTGGATGAAGACTTTGGCACCGAGAGTGAGGATGATGACGCGGAATTTGAGTCTGAGGAAGATGCTTCGGATGATGAGGACATGAAGTCCAAGAGAAAAAGGGAAAAGGAATCCAAGAAGGGAAAGTCCAAGGGGAGCTCCAAATCAAAGAAAAAGGCAAAAGCTTCCTCAGGGGATGACAAGCTAGAGAAAAAGATTAAAAAGCATTTGAAAAGTATGGGGCTATCAGAAGCCGGTTCATCTGAGAAAGTCAATTTGAGTTTTGCCTTAAACGGAACCATGATAGTGCCAATTGCTGGTACAATCCGAATTAAAGGGGGCGGTTGCCTCCTCACACGCAAGCTGTTATAGCAGCAGCACAACCACTCGTAGCTGATCAAGTAGGGGTAAATGAGAATGCTAACCACATGAGAAGACCAGCATATCAAAATTGGGGAAACAATCCTTGACAAGCCAATACAAGTAATGATGCACAAAATTGCACATATTGTGGAAAAGCTAGACATAGGCAAGGTCCAGGGTGTGAACTCTGGTGTAAACATCACAATGAGAGGGGCATCCCGATTGTTCAATACCAGACATGATCACAAACACAAAATCCACCTCATCCACCACCAGCCCAGGCCAATGCTGTGATAATACAGCTTGAGCAAAATGGGGTAGAGGAAGGACCGGGAAAATTAAAGTAGATAGAAGCATAAAAGAAGAAGGGTATGGGGCCAGTACTGGTTGTTTTATATGATTGCTCAGGATGTCAGTAGGAAAGTGACATGTTGGAAGGACAAAATGATCTGGTAGCACTGGCTGTAACAAGGTCTAAAGGACCAATCCCAAAGGAGGAAAAAGTATGAGTGGCAGACAAACACAAACACCCAATTGATTGTTGGGATGAGCAAAAGAAAGTTCGACATGAGGTTCTTAAAGCCTTGGATAAGGTAAATGTAGAGAAAAAGGTTAAATGGGCATTGATGGACACCACACAACCTGTACCTGCCCAAGTGAAAATGGGTGAATCACTACAACCAGCAGAGAACAAAGTAAAACCTCAATGTGCAAATCCAGTAGTGATTAAGGTGGAACCAAAGGAAGATCAATCTGACAGTAAAGGGACATTAGGGGACAAATGGGGTCTCAAAAGGGCCTCCAATTAGTGTTTCCTAATTTCAAGGGATTAGAGAGGGATTTGAGGTGTACCAATGAGAGTGCCCCTCTGTGTGGGGCAATGGTATGATGAAGTGGCATGTGGCATTTACTATGATGAGCTCATAGGTGGTTTCAATTTGAAAAAGGAGTAAGGAATACCATGAATTTGGAGAAGAATACCACCAATTGTGGGGAGAGAGCACCATGTGCTGCCATGTGTCCCCAAATTCAAAACGTGGGAAGGGGGGTGCACTAAAGGCATGTCCAAAAGGTCAAAAAGGGGGCCTGCAAGTGGGCTTGTAGGTGGCACGGGTCCCATGGCTATGTAGATGGTACAGGGACTAGTGCAAGCCACGCCTCATGCGAGATTGCCATGTGGCAAGGCGGCTACAATAGCTGCCACCTTGGGCGCCCAACTCTCCAAAACTTTAATGCGCGCCAAAAGGAATTGAACGTACGACCACTTGGCCCCCACCTTTGGGCCCTAACCACTAAGCCAACCACCAATAATGTGACTACAAATGTATAGATTTTGAGTATATTTATACCTTGCTAGATGTTTTTTTGGCCCCTCCTCCTTTATGGCTTGCAAAACCACCTCTAGCTTAGCAAAACCACTTGGGCCTCCATTATGAGCCCTCCACATAGGATGAGATTAAGTTTCCTAATCCTCCCCTAATCCATTCCTTATGAGGCCCTTTTGAGACCCCATTTCTCCCCTAATGGCATAGTACAACCTGAGGTATTTGATAGGCAAGATGAAAGCCAGAAAGTAGACATTCTGAAAAAGAAAGGGGCTTGCAAAGAGGCTAAGCAAAGGATTGGCGTGCTTAAGGAATAAGAAAAGGAGGTTACAGGGGAACAAGAAGAATTATTTCACAGCCTACTCAAGGCAAAGATTAATATCACATTGGACCAAATTCTTAATCTGGTACCAGAATTCAAAATGCAGTTGTTGGCTAAGTTGTCAGTTGACGTGGGGAGCCTAACGGATAAGGCAAAAAAGGAAGAGGTAGAGTCTTTTGAAGTTGACCGAGCTGTGAATGCAGCATAGATAATACTGTACCACTTATTCAGGTGGAATATAAGTCACAAATGATACCAGAAGTCCTGCTTGTGAACACCTTGTCTGAAGACCTTTATAAGAAATTCTACCTCAATGAATTAGAACCAGCCCCTTTTCAAGTGAACATGGCGGACCAAAGAAGGGTCTAGCCTCTGGGAATTCTATGGAATTAGCAGATTGGAGTTTGCAGATTGATGTTTATGGTCAGTTTTGTGGTCCTAAGATTGGAGGGAGATGAGCAGTCTTATTCGATGCTACTTGGCAGGTTGTGGTTTCGGGTAGCCAAGATCGAGCAGGATTTGGGGGATGATAGGGTGACTATCAGAAAAGGAAAGAAGAAACTTAAGATGGCAATGGTTCCAACAAGAAATGTAGCGAAAAGGGTTCATCCCTTGGCAGCTGGAGGCATTAACATGGTGGCTGAAGTGGAGGATGATGAGGAATGGTTTCTGAAAAGAAATCCATCTCTTGTGCTAATTTTTGAAGTGGATATGCTGAGTATTCTTGATTAGTACAAGAGTCTTTCAAGGTGCAATTTTCCAGCAATGGAGATGTCCGCAGTTCCGATCTCGGGCAGTCTCAGTCTGAAGAAAGCTCAAGAAGAAGGCAAAGAAAAGAAGTCAAATGGAGTTTATGCAGACCAGTGGGATGTTGATGAGGAGAAGGAAGAAGTTTATGTTAAAATCGACATTCAAGAAATCATTGAAGCCAAAACAACATTTGAGGATCAGAGTCCAAGAGGATGATTTAACTAAATAAACCTTGGAACAGAACAAGATCCAAAGTTGGTACATGTTAGTGCTTTGTTAGATGCAACTTTTTTTGAAGCTTTGCATAAATTGTTATTGGAATTCAAGGATGTGTTTGCTTGGCATTACATGGATATGAAAGGAGTTGATCCATCTTTTGGCCAACATAAAATTAACTTGAAGAAAGATGCTGTCCAAGTGGTTCAACAAAGATATAGAATGAATCCAAACTATGCTCAGAGGGTGAAGGAGGAAATTGATAAGCTACTCAAGGTCGGGTTCATTTATCCAGTTTTGATAAGGTAACTTGTCTTTCACCTATAGTCATAGTACCTAAGAAGAATGGTAAGCTGAGAGTATGTGTTGATTACAGAAAATTAAATGCAGCAACAATAACCGACCCTTTTCCATTTCCTTTTTGTGACACAATGCTTGATGCTATAGTTGGTCATGAAATGTATAGCTTCTTGGATGGTTTTAGTGGCTACAATCAGATAAGGATGGCTCTGGAGTATAGAGAGAAGACAACTTTCATCACAAAGTAGGGAGTTTTTGCCAGTAATGTTATGACTTTTCGTCTTAAGAATGCACCTCCCACATTTCAGAAATGGATCTAGGAAGTCTTTGCTCCTTACTTGACTACTTTCATCAGAGATTTTTTGGATGATTTTTGTGTGTTCAAAAAAAATAATGAGCACTTACAGCATCTGAGACTATGTCTTAACAGATGTAGAATTGCATGACTGTAAACCCAGAGAAATGTGCATTTACTGTAAAACGGGGTGTCTTGCTGGGACATATAATTTCAGAAGAAGGGATGGCCATAGACCCATGAAAAGTGGAAGTCATTTAGAACGCCCCTACACCTAGAACCTTAAAGCACCTATCACACTTTGTTGGGCAAATCAAGTGGCATACGGTATCTATCTCATGTTTGTGTACCTTTGACAAAGCTTACCAAGAAGGGGAATTGTTTACATGGTAAGAACCACAACAGAAGGCTTTCATTCTAATAAAGAAAATGTTAGTGGTAGCACCTATCCTTAAACCACCTAACTGGAAGTTGCCATTTACTATTTTTGTGAATGCTTCAGATGTTGCTATTGGAGCAATGTTGATGCAACAATTTGTTAAAGGTACGGTTTCAGCCCATATACTATGCAAGCAAGAGAATGGAAAAAGCAGAACAAAATTATAGTGTGACTTAGAGGGAAGCATTGGGGATGGTGTATGCTCTCCAAAAATTTTGACATTATTTGTCGGGAAATAAAGTGGTGCTACATGTGGATCATTAGGCACTTATTTATCTGGTGAATAAACCACAATTTTTTGGCCGACTAGCTAGGTGGATACTTTTGCTTCAAGAATATGATTATGACATTGTGCATACACCAGGAAAACAACATTGCATAGAATTTATTTGCTTCATTTCATAGAATTTAGCCATGGCATTGTGCACTTTTTGAACATCTTAGTAAACATGATTGAAAGCATTCATCTCAAATGATTGAATATGTTACATGCACTAGCCTTGATTGTATTTGGCAAATCTTTTTCTTTTATCGTACTCCCTCCATTTTATAGATGACATGATTTTTGGTTTATAGGATAGGGATCCTGCCGCTTGATTCCACGCCTCTTGTAGTAACTTGAGAATTCATCCTCTCTGCTGCTTAATCTCAACATCTTTAGTTTCTTGCTTGATTCATTCTCATCAACCATTTCATGGTGTTCTTTGAATTTTCCAAAGGCCTCATCCTTAGTCTTCAAGAAATATATAGCCATTGATCACTGTCATGAAGCAGAAAGAACCATCTAGTGCTTCTGCACACTCTTCCCATAGAGGTGCATGTGGACAAGTGCTAGAGGAGGATGTGCTTTGCTTGCCTCTTTGGGAAATGGTTGTTGCTCATACAAGCTTCACATAGATCTTGAAAATCTATTAGTACTAGTAGATCTACCACCACCATCCTAGTTTTCTACATCTCTCTTAATGAAATAAGGCTTGCCATAACTTACTTGTGCCCACATCAACATCAGCAGCGCCAGCCAAAAGTTCATAGATACTATTGCATCAACATGAGCAACGCCAACCAAAAGTTCATAAATTCTTGTGCGTGCATCATCATTAGCAGCACCAACCAAAAGTGCATAGATACTATTTGATTGTGTGACCCTTCAACGACTTTGCCATTGACATCCAATATATTTTCTCCATTCTAATTAAATAGAACTTTGAGGTTGCAATCGATTATAGCCACAATGGATAGAATATTCCTTGTGACATTTAGCTCATACAAGGCATCTGACAATTTCTTAGTAACTCCATTATATAGGAAAGAAATAGTGCATGCTCCTTTGGTTGAGCACTTTTCTTCATTTTTTACTGGTACTAGGATGTCATTCCCTACAAGATATAGGGAGGTATACCAACCTTTGTGACTAGTCATGTTTCGAGAATTTCCATCCACAATTTATCACCCATAAGAAAATGGACTGCCTTTGTACAAATTTCTTCTATAGCCACAAATAGCTCCAAATTAGCCTAAGGACTATGAATAGACTCCTCCTTGGACGTCATTAGCCTTGCTTTAGCATACCATTCTTCTCATCTACAACCTTCTTTCTATGCTCATTTTGAAATGAGGTTGCTTTTGTGGGAGTAGAAACATTTTATCTTTTTCTCTTCCTCTTATCCTTAAAAGAAGAGGGATTACTAGAATCTTAACCCTTTTCTTTATTAATTGTAGACTTCTAATTGGGTACATTCTTCACCCTTGTAATGAACTACTCTACGGCTCCAAACTCAGATAATTTCTCTAATGCACGATGATCTTCTAGATTTTGACTTCTTGTTTATACTAGGTCTTGAGTACTATTGATGCATGTGCACCTATAGGGATATGTTGAATCGGAGTCATAATTGAATCATTGACATTGGTGAAAATGGAACATAGTGTATCTGCATCCCTTCTCCTCTATGCCAAGATCTTAGTGGCCACATTAATACAATTGTCCTTGTTGCATTGGTAGCGTCAAATTTTGGAACCAATATCATGTACACTATAGTTACCATCTCCCATAGCTCATAGGGACTTGAAATAGCCTTCATCTTGAACTAATAAGAGTTGTAGTTTGTCCTGTACAACTTTTCTTTTCAAAGACAAATGGTGGGGATCACACTGTTGTTGTGGATTGAGCCCTCTCTCCAAATCTATTCACAAATAGAAAAAAACCACTATTTTTGCGTGTAACACAGATAAGAAGATTTTTGCAAACAAGAGACAGGGAGATCGATAGTATAGATAATAAAGAAAATTTAACTGTATTATTAGATGGCATCCATTTCCTAACTATGTGCTTTATATGAAGAAGCTTCAATGGCATGTTAGAAATAGTAGAGGATGGAGGTTCTATGTCAAGAAATACAAGGGTGATAGAAAGTAAATTATGATGGGTTACATGGTTATCCTTATCTGGCCTTTGTTAGGAGGTTGCTTAGTTCTTAGTCGATGGTCGATACCATTGCTCCATAAATGCACAATGGTCACCCTGGCATATCATGAGTGGAGCTCGATATTCAACACTAAAAACTTTGTATAAATGATGCCCATTTGATGTGCCTATCAGATATTAGTGTGGCTGAGTCAACAAGTGCTTAACACTTTGTTGATTGGTTTAAGGATGATGTGGCCTTGCTCTCTTCCTTAGCAGAGGGTCTCTCCACTTAGATGCACTTCATCCCTTCTGTGAGATATATGATCTTAAGGTCAAACTTGGTAAAACCAAGGTCATGATCTTTAACACGTCTCGAGAAGCCATGCATAGAGAGCACTTCACCTTAGGATGGTTGCCAGTGGAGGTGCTTGCATCCTATACTTAGTTGGGGGTCCTTTTCTCTCACTTGATTTTCACAATGTGACTAGCATTATAGGCACGAGTAGTGGTACTGCTACACTAGCCAAGCTTGAGAGGTAGAGTTTTCATTCTCACTTCTAGGACCCGCGGGCCAAAACCCTTTGCTTTGACTCTTTGGTCTGACTAGCAGGCATGTATGGTAGCCCTTGTTGGGGGCCAGACCTATTAGAGACAAAGTGGGCTTGACTTGAGAGGCTTTCGGTTCTCATGTTTTCATGGATGATTCACAGCAGTAAGCCCTCAGTCTTAAATTAGATAGTTTTAGATGAGTTCAGAGCATTCCCACTACCGCTCGATGCGGCATTTCAAGTTATTACATATCTCTACCGCCTTAGATAGTATGGCTTCTGCACCAGAGGGCGACTTCCTTGGCCGGTCTTGTCCTCATCCATGGCACTAGCAGTAGAGGGCAACCAGAGGTGTTGGTATGCACACACATGTAGATGGTTTGAGAGCCTACGGGTACACAGAGATAGGTTACTTCCCTTCCATACAACATCGAGGCCCCATCCATTCCACTTACACATCACAAGGTGAACCAAGTCATTCAAGAGGGTCTCTTATAGCTACACACATTTAGGGCTTGGATAGCACCTCGGGAGCTTCCCGTCAAGCTCAGCCTAGAGACCATTGCCTAATGTATTATAGACAAGGGCTTCATCTTCCACCAAGATACATAGGGCTCTACCTCCCCCACTTCTTAAGGATATCATTCAAACAATTTTATGTCTCATCACATCGCCTCCGTATTGAGAGGGCATATCTAGAGAGGGCCGCATCTGCACTCTATGCGATCACGAAGAGATCAAGTGAGAGGAGCACTTCACTTTCAAATGCCTTGTGTACTGTGAGATAAGAGGTCGCTACCACTACCTCTTCAGTGATGGTTTCAAACCCCTATCCAGCCTCCTTTCCTACCCACATCAAAGTTGCTTGGTAGTCTTCATTCATGAGGCCGTCCGACACAGGGAATTAGGCAAGATCAGGGCACACAGTCAAACTCCTCTCAGAGCATGATCACTGAGTTCTTCTAGTCAGATAGCACTGACTAGCAGGACTTGCAGAGACGCGGATGTGAGGACCCGAGCTAGACATATGATAGACTCGCCAATAGAATGCACATATCATACTAGGAGACCTTTCCTCCATGCTCACTAGATCGAAGACACAATCCACATGTGTGTCAACGTTGCTTGTTTGCTATTGTAAGGCCATTGCTAGGATACCACAATTGGGGCCACACATGCTGACAGTTGCCAACGTCCCATCACAAGCTTTATGCATCTCCACAATGTCACATGGCGCTGCCCCTTCTCAGTATTAACACTTCGCCTCGAAGAGCTTTTCTGTTTATGTATTCGGGCCATTACGATCATGATTATGGGCTTTCCGTTCTTTTTGTACTCATCATGGGTGTTGATGCTCACGTAGTAGCTCCACCCCTCTTATAAAGTTTGTTTTAGCCTCATAGACCCTTTGATCTAGAAATTGGAGTGATCCATGCGAAAGGTACATTCTCCAGAAAGCCAAGTGGGAGAGGTCATTTACATGCTAAGTCAACATATGGCAAGTCTATAAAGATGATTAGAAAGGACAGATAAAGAGAACGATGTTTAATAATACTATGGAAAGCATTGGCGTTATTAGTATGTATTGACCCAACAATGCATGTTTAAATAATAAAGATTGTGGCTATGTCCCCAAAGCATTTCATTTGTTGCATGCGATTTGCTAACAAATGCTATTCTCAATTGAGAGCTATTGAAAATAGGAAGAAACTAAACAATTGAATAGCGAGGGTATTAGTCTACTTTCAACCAATATGTCTAAAGGTAAGATCTGACGGTTGAACAATTTGCAATATGAAACTATATTAGACAATTGTTTAGTGTGACATCAATCAAATGCATATTAACATGCGCATAAGGTGGCTTGAAAGCCAATAGTCTTCTTGCAAACGTTCATGATAAGTAAATGTTTTGACATAGCTCTAGGATACAACTGACCCCATGTGACCTATCAATTCACTTTTTAACACTGAAACACTACGATAATGTTCTAAGCAGTGTGGAGCACGAACTGAAACACAAGAATATGAAGGAAAAGAGGGACCACATTCTAACGGGTCCCTCCTTGCCAAGAGTACTGGGTGTATGTCTTATGAGCTGAATTACATGAGATATTGGAGAGGCTCCTGCCTCCTTGCAGAGGGTATTTGCTGTATCTACATGATGGAGACGCTCCTGCATTGGAAAACTGCATAGGCTCCCTAAAAGCGCACAAATGTATCCTCCATCGTGCTGCTTCGTGAACCGACATCTGTGCCGCTATGTGGACATAATCGGAGGAGTGCCGAGTGATGGCTAAGTGGCCAGCTGACCAGGCTCCTTCCTGCTAACCTGGATGATAACCTGGATGACGGGCCAACTGCCTGCCGATTGACCCAAGCCTTTCTTGGCTAGTTGTTCCTTTGATTGGCCTTGGCTTGGTTAGTTGTTCCTTTGATTGGCCTTGGAAGTTGGTAGGCCATTGGCTATTGGCTGAAGTACATGAACGTCTTCTACATGGCTGCTTTGCGAGCTGCATGATTAGAGGAGGCTGAGGGATGGGTTAGTGGCCAAATAGCCTGGCTGACCATGCTCCTTCCTGCTGATTGGCATGGTATGCACAAACTCTGGAGGCTACAAAACTGGCCTAAGTCGGTTAATTACAAACCTTTGGATGGCCTTAGAGGCTGGCCAATGGCTATAAGCTGAAGTACATCACATGATGGAGAAGCTCATGTATCGGCCTGGAGGAAAACCCTGCACAGGTTCCACGATCTGCTGCTATGTGGAGGAGGCTGAGTGATGGCTAAGAAGCCGAAAGTTCAGGCCCTTATGCAGTGGTGCTAGACTACATTACTGACCAAGCCTTGGTTAGTTGTTTCTTTGGTTGGCCTCAACGGCTAGTTGATGGTGCCCTTTGTCAGTTGGTGCCCGGCCTCCGTGAGCTAGCCCAAAATGATCTCTAAAATGGACGCAGTTGCTTGGCCTAGGCTCTTATATCCCCTGATGATGGACAAGCAAATGCATTGCACCTCGGATGGTCAGAGTATATCCACTGTGGATGCATGTGACACAGCCAGTCATTGTATAAATGCTTTGCATCACTCGGCACACCACATCCTGGAGCACAACCACAGCAGCCCAAGCCGTCATGCACTTCATGTGACTATTTGCCATCCTTATGCAAGCAGTAGGTGTTGTGTGTTCCAAAATTGAAGCCTTCAGGGTCAAGTTGCAAGTTGACTTGCAGCTAATATGTTACTGTTTCCTATATCCTTATTGTCCAAACGCCTTTAAGACTCTTCCCAATTCAACATGCATATAATTCTAGTCACATTCATAGGTTCCTCTATTCCTTGTGATTCATATACCTCTCAAAGTTAAATCGGAAATAAGCCCATATAGCTCTCAAGTCAAAACAACCAAGCCTTCACCAACCTGAACTTCTAGACCAACATGCTTCAAGTAATGAGAACTAAAGACATTGTGAATTCAAATCATCTGAGGCAAATCTAGCTACCTCCGACATCCTCCCCCAACAATCCAAAACTAGGAAAAAAAACCAACGTAGAAAAATCACTGGTCTAGACTGGATAATCCCATTTGATCCAACACCGAGATTCATTATTTGGAGCTTTAATCGGCCAAAAAAACAGCGCGATGTTTTAGTCACCCGTGTGAACTCGCCATTGTAATATATATTAATAATAACTGAACATATGTGGGCCTGCAACTTAATCGTAACGTTCGAGCAAGGTGCTCATTTTCAAGAGGGGGGATATTTTGGAGGCAGCGTCCAAATTTCTTGAAATATGCTGCAGCGCACGACAAAAGAAATTCGTCAGAGTTGCTGCAAAATAACTGTGGCAAAAAATCAGGCGCTAGGATTTTGTAAGGTAGCTGATCAAGGATTAGCACATCCATTTGTTGCAGGCAGACACGCAATAAGAATCTAGTAAAGATTGCAACCCAGAAATGGCCGTTCGAAGTCGAAAGAAACATGCCTCCAAGAATGATTGGTACAGGCGGAAATTTAAACAAAGGTCGGCATAAATTTACACGAACCGTAACCTGCAAAGAAAGGACTCAATTGTGAACATCACAAGACCGGCAGCACCCAAAAGCATAAAAGCTCAACATTGTGTCGGCATTGCCGCTTCTTTATGTTCACAATCGGACGAAGAGAAAGGAGAACTGATGACATAATACTTACTTGGATCATGAGTGGTGAGATTTGCAGCTCCTCCAAATGCACAGGTGGCTCCAGTCTTCTTAAATTTGTTGTAATAATCGTTGAAGGCATAGGATGCATGTGCAAGGGTGGTGTTGGGGAAGAAGCACTTTTGACCTGGCTGGATTGGTTTGCAGTCGGCAGAGCCCTGGCCGCAAGCATAGCTCAAAGCTCCTGCCAGGCTTGCGATGTCTATCTTTGGGTTGGCGACACACCATAATTTGAGAGTTCCAGGGGGTGCTTCAGGTGGCCCGGGAGGCAAGGGCTTGTACTGTGAATCATTCAGTGTGCCGAGGAGATCAATATCGTAAACACTGGATCCATTGGGATAAAGAAGACCCCAATTGCGCTCTGTCGTTGGGCCTGGCTTGAGATCCTCGTTGAACAGAGCAAAAATGTAGGTGTCGATCACTTCTCCGGGACGTCGAGGAGTTCCCAAAGCTGGCTTTGCCAGCATCTTCCTGACCATTCGGCGATTGTAGAGTGCTGCATTGTAGATGCTTGCGCCTCGCTCATCCAAATCTTCGCGAGTCGGCCATCCTGTTTCGGCGATCGTAATCTTCACGTCGGGGTAACCGAGTTTGGCCATGGCGGCCACGACGGCGTCGAGCTGCTGGTCGAGGAGGTTGTGGTACTGGAGGCCGTTGAGGGGGTCGGTGTAAACGGAGGCGTTAGGGGCGAAGAGGACGAAGTCGAGGGAGATGTTGATGGGGTCACTCTCACGGGCGAAGAAAGGGTAGACGTCGAGGAAGAGGGACGAGCGAGTGCGGTGGAGGAAGCGGAGCAAGGGGGAGAGGACGGGGTGAGCGATGTCGGGACGGAAGGAGGAATTGGAAGGGGGGGAGGAGACATGGAGGATGCCCATGGCGTGAGGGGTGCTGACCTTGATCTTGTCGAGCTTGAAGTGCCGGAGGGAGGAGTGCAGATTTGACATCGCCGGAACGAGAAACGGCCATGTCGAATTGGAACCAGAAAGAATTTCGTTACCGACGAGTAGCGTCCGGATTTTCGTGTGCGGGTAGAAGACGGAGATGTTGCGGAGAACGAAGAGATGAGCTAACGTTTTGTTAGTGGCTACGGCGATGATCTGCTCGTTGGGAAGCATGACGGAAACTTTGATCGACGAGTTGGCCAACGCTCTCAGAATTACTGGATTCGCGTCGTATATCTTCACTTTGCCGATCTTCATCCTCTTGATGTGCTCCACCGCCTTCTCCGGCGGCAGGAGATTGTCCCCGAGCTGTCCATAACACACCCCGATCGTGTACCTTGCCTCTGCCAAGATGAAGCGTCCGGCTCTTTCTTCAGAACGTTACACAAATTTTCGACGGAATCTTTACACTTTTTTCGACGGGATTCTCGACGCATCACGATGTATGATGTGCTGCGTCGACAATTCCGTCGAAAATTTCCCTCAACAGGATCGCTTCAGAACCTTTTTCCACACGACGCACTAACGCACAATATATGGACGAATTCGTTCGACCAAAACACAGACCAGATAACCCGTCAATCTGTTGTACAGAACCCCGATTGTACCTCTGCCAAGATGAAGCGTCCGAACGTTTCTTCAGAACGTTACACAAACTTTCGACCGAATTCTCGACGCGTTCGTGCTGCGTCGAGATTTCCGTCGAAAATTCCCTCAACAGAAGCACCTTCAAAACCTTTTCCACACATTTTCGACGCACTCACACACAACGTGAAAAAATTCTTTCGGCCAAAACACAATCTGATGTGCAGAGAACACTACCTTTAAGCGTAACACATCCACACATTCTTGCACGGATGCCACGGAATTCTCAGACGAAATACTACCGTACGCAGGATACGTTACCCGATTCTTGGACCGAATTCCGTGAAACTATCCCATCAACGATATACCTAGCTTTCGGGGAATCTTGGACACAAATCTCATTAGCCTAGTTAGTTCACTTAGTTGATGTATTCTTACACGAACATCTACGGACTCTGCGGTCATCATACAAGCGCTGGACGGAATCGTCACTGCACGTGACGTCCGCACGAGACATTGCTCAGTTCTGGACGGAATTTCTCACGGGTTCCTCGAAGGCGCAATGCGGTGACGGATAAACGGGTTACGGCTATCGTCTCCCTCTAGACACACACAACTCTTCATCGTCTGTGTTACAGACTGTAGTCATCCCACACCGTTGAGTCCTTACCCCGACGGACTCTAGCCTCGACACATACATTCGGTCCTATTCTCCACACTCTAGTCTCTACCCTCAATAAAAACATTCCAGAGACATCGACGAACTTCCGCAAGGATATGCATTGGTAACGGGAACATAATAAAAACTTCACAGAATAGAGATCGACGGATTTCCACAAGCAGTGCAAATAAGATTTCAAAGAAACACCGACAGATTCTAACAGACGATTTCTTGAAATAAAATCAACGGATAGAGATAGACTTGGGTATTGCAAATCCCAACAGACAAGGATTTCCTTACCGATGTGCGGCGCTAGCATCAAAAGGATAAAAATAGCCAAAAGTCCGCATAGCTCGGGCAAGTTTTGCAGCCGCCTCATTGTCTCGGTTTTAGCTGCCAAGAAACACGCGCCTCGTTAGCAGCAGGGCTTGTACTGTAGTCTGCTGGTGCTGGATTCTTTCTAGAATTGATATAGTAATGCAACTTCAAACGAGATCGATCCGTGGAATATGGATGCGAAGTTTCTTTCGCCTGTTTCTAAAAGCTTCTCTTTAATAAAAATCTCCAACGGTATTCTCATCTCGCTGGACGCTTTTTGTCTACAACCAAATTCAGAGCCGCGCCCTGCTCTTCTTTATTCTTCCGTCCATGCATCATGAGATCAGCAGCCGCCGGCAAGCGATCGGATGGCGCCTATTTATTTTTGAGGCAAGACAAGATGCTACCTCGGCCCGCCGGCTGGTGTTTGCAACGTGCATTGATCAGAAATGCTTGGGGAGCGGAGCGAATGCTCCTAGCGCCAGCTGTTGGGAGCGCGAGGCTCGACGAAACAAAAATCGGGGGAATGTTGACGGAATCGACGTGTTGATTGAAGAAGAAGAACAACAACAACAACAAGAGGCAAAAGCTGTGAGAGCATACCGAGAATCGACAAGTGTGGACGGGAATGCGAAGCGTGTAAAGTCGATGGTGAAGCGGGGAGAGGTAAAAGCGTGAGAGCATGCGGTGAAGAAGCTTGAAGGTTGGAAGGAAACGAGAGAGTGAGGTGAGGGTGACGAGAAAATCGATAAGGTTTGGTTGACTTTTAAAAGTGGTTTAGTGGTATCTTGCCATCATCCTCAATCCTTTAACTTTTGTACTACCTCCATTACCACCACCACCACCCTCCTCTGCAGTCCGTACCCCCTTCGGCACTCCCTCCTTCGCTAGCACACCTTCAAATTATGTCCTCCCACATTTTTCATTTCCACCTCTCCCACATATTTTCTCCACTTTTTCACTTCCCTGCGTTTTTAGGCAATTTGGTTGGACACATCGGCACACATCCTGGGGAAAACGCTTCAACCTTTGACACCCCAGCTTTTGTGATTTGCTGAGGAAAATGTGTCTTCTCCCACGCGTGCACCGTCATCGCCAAGACCTCCACGTGGCTGCCACTATGGCGCCCACATGCATTGCCACACGGTACGGTTGCCCATGCATTGTCCTCGGTGCCGGCACCATCACCCCGGTCGTGACCGAAGGAGGCTTCCAAAGGTCCTCGAATCCATACAAGCACACAGATGGCATAAAAAGCCATCGCCAACCCCTTGATGATCACACACGTGAACTCAAGCAAGTGATGCAGCTGCACCCAAGGTGCACACATTTGAACACTCCCTTATAGAGTGGGTTTCAACTTCTCGACACATATGCCATGCTTTGTGTATTGCCACCAGCCTCAACACTAGAAGATCGGAAAATTGGCTTGCTATTTGAGCATTTTAGGCCTAGTATATACCGCTCAATGTGTGCCCAATGTAAAGGCAAGACATGGCAGTCTTCAATGGTAGGGTATTTACACACCACCCAAGCAAGAATCTTTTAAAAAGTTAGTATTCAATGCATTGCTGACATGGTGGATGCCCAAGTCTAGAAAGCCAAATATGGCCGCACAAGAAATTACTTATCATGGGCACCAATCAAGTGCCACCTCAACATAAGAAATGGAAAGATGTTTGGCGATCTGTAGGGTGTTCCACCCACCACTAACAAGGTTTCTTGTAAATAAAAATTTTATCTTTTTTAAACTCGCAACCTGAGTATATTAAAAAGAACAATGGAAAATAGATTATTCGCCACATTGTCATCCTCTTTGGGTGCCTTTTGTGTGTAATAGTGTATTGAGCTCGAAGCTTGATTCTAGTGCTCGTGATTGAAAAATTGGCATGCTACCTAAACATTTCAAGGTCCTTGACAAATTTGGTAATCCCAATGGTCATCTATGCTCTAAATTTTCTAAATACTCTTTGAATTTGTCACTGCATAAGGTAAGCATGTTTGAACAAATGCATAGCCTTGCCGACTTATGCCTACATCTAGTCAAATCTGTTCGAGCAAGAATGCACTCTTACCCCTTTCCTAAGCTCCTTGGTTCATTCTTTCTAATTGAAGTCTAGAGACCCTCCCAACCATTACATCATTCCTCCATCTGCACTTATGACTACCTTACCATTTGTGGGGGCTCCACCCCTTTGCTTGTCCAAAGGGCACCCTTGTCCTTGTGTACTTGCATATGTAGGTGAGTGTAGAAATAAACAAGCATTAGATCATGAGAGAGAGAGAGAGAGAGAGAGAGAGAGAGAGAGAAGAGAGAGAGGCTCTAAGCGTGCATCCCGACAAGCTCCTCAAGGCAAATATCAAGTATTCCCATTACAACGGCTTGCTTAAGAACAAAGGGACAACTTGCACAATTGGAATCTTGAGCTATGGAGCTCCAATTTGGAGGGGTATAAGCATTAAATCCCAAAATACAAGCCAAAATGGCCTTCTTCAAATTTGCAGGGTGCAACAAATTTGGTAGGGATGAAACCCTAAACCAAGATGGCTTTTCCAATGTGGCATTGCAATGCCAACTGAAGACATACTACCTCGATCGGAAAAGTGGCATGGCAGTGGCATTTTGAAATCATGCAAATTAACATGGCTTGGAAATGCTATTTGCCCCCCCTCCCACGCCTTCTAGTTTTGGAGGCACCTCTCTGAAAATGTATGCTTTTGTATTTCCCCCTCTCCAATAATCATTTGTGGCATTGCGACTATTGGTCATGTTCGTTTCTTTTGCACCCTACCATATGTTAACCATAACTTTTTTGTGTTAGTCACCCTAAATACCCAACCCCACTTACTGTGGGAAATACCATTGCATCCAATACGTTGTCTAATGTAGTTTGGCAGTCTTCCCTCTTGACTCGAGCACACTAAGGTTATATTGCATGTTGAAATTGAATATAATTCCTAATGACAATTATGGAGAGGGAGAGACTCATCTAAGAGTCCTAGCACATGAGAAGAGATAGGATGAGAATGGATCCATCCTAGTTCTATGGATATGTTCACATCCTAAACCCCAAAGGACATGTGCCAATGTACCATAGCACTAACTTTGAAAAAGATACTTTTCCTATTTCTAGATATATTTCAGCATCTTAAACCCCAAAGGACATGTGTCAATGTACCATGGCACTAACTTTGAAAAAGTCAAATTTCATCCCATGTACATCATAAACCCACACTTGACCTTGAGGTTTAGAGCCTCGAAAAAAGTATAGTGGCTTATCCCACTCTGCACCAAAGGACATGTGCCAATGTACCTTGGACTAGGATTTAAGAAACTACTTTACCAACCAAAAGTCATAGACACTCCCCTCCTTTGGGTCTAGAGACTAGGAAAAAGTAGTGTGGGTGATCCGGTTTGGAATGTGTTCAGAGTAAGAATTAAGAACCCATGCTAGAGAATAGGAAAAAGTAGTGTGGGTGATCCCCAGGGACATTTTTATCGGAGCTGTATTTATATATTAATATAAATATTGGAGAAAGTTTATCAAGCTAGTTTTTTTAGTTTCATAATATCAATAGCACATATTACAATTATATATATATTCTTTTGAAAATTGAAGAAAAAATTGTAAATCGTGGCGAAACTTTATTTTTTTTCCCATAAAAGTTTCAAATCTTGGTGAATCTTTCAATCCTTTATTTTTATTAGGGCATACAAACTTTCAATTCCAATATAAAAGTTTTGCTTGTTAACGGAAGTAAGAGGGGAAAATCATCCATGGTGATCCCAATTAAAATGTGTTAAGAGTAAGAATTACGAACCCATGCTAGACCAACCAATGTCATAATGCCCATTATAACTAAGCCAACCAATGTTACAAAACATTTTTGATTCGTATTGATGCCAAAAGATTTGCAGGTCCAAGTGGTGTCAAGTAATCCGGTATCTGGAAGCTCCCATCGGCATTGATGTATCTATGAAACAGAGATAGAAGGCCAAACTGAGAAGGTGGAGCAGAATAATTGTGTTGGGTGGAATATTGGTTATCCACAGCATGTGCTAGCTGCTTCAACGACCTATGTTGTGGGCTTCAAGAATTCTCAGGTCCTTTTTGTGGGCAGAAGCAAAGACTCCATATCGTTCGGCCTTCCAGACGTCCATAGAATGGCACGATGCACCCTGGATGGTGGTGGTGAAGGACTTTTTGGTGACTCTCCTGGTATGATAAGCTATTAAATTAATGGTTTTGGTCTGCATACATCTCGCGTAGTGGGCTGGTAGGAAAGGTTTGAGGGGAGATGCAAGTCTTAAAGAGGGAATTTGGTGGAGCCATGCTCTGGGGAGCTGCTAGCTGATGAACACTACCAAGTCAAATGAGAACAGATCGGTTCAATGGAAGGTAGGCAAGACCCAGCGCAAGAAAATCGCAACGAGAACTGCCTATAGGAGGTTGTCTCAAGAGATACCAGTGAATTCAATCAAACGTTCTTATTCTATTCACTTTCTTATTCAAAGTTTATCAATTTACATCGTAGATACTTTTTTAAAAATTTCGAGCTTAGTCCATGGAAGTGATGCAAATTTGTTGACTTGCAGTATGCCAAAATATTCTTTGAGTCACTTGAATTTTTTAATGTCCATTAGGTTTAATAACAGTGTGGATGGATGCAAAAATGATAAAAGAAACATCAAGAATCCTTATTAGAATTCTTCCAACAATTTTTAGTTTGTTATTTCTAAGCATAGTGCTATCCTATGCTTTAGAACTACATGTTCTCTTTCAACATAGAACAATGTATATGCCAATAGGTGCTTTATCATAATACTCCATAAAGTTTTGCTTTTTTTCTTAAATCCCATTCAACAATCCCTATATAAGTGTAGTTTTGTAGAAAAATGTGCAAATTGTCTAATTTAGAAAACCCTTTTGATGGTTACACTTGCTATCTTACATATTCCTTAAGGAAACCCCCAAGGTGCCTTTGTACTACTTTCTTTTTAAGAAAGAGATATATCTCTATCACAAATTCAAGGAACAAAGTTCTTGATTTAAGTCTTTAAATCATGTGGTTCTAGCCTAGCACAAACAAAATGAATCCCAAACAAGTAGGCATGAGGCACATGTGAGGAATGCACATACAAGGCTATGTCAATATCACTAAACAAGGTGTGTCTCACGTCTATCTCTTTCACAACACTTTATGGAGACTTTGTATTACAATCTTTCTAGACTAGTCAAAAACTATTTGCCCTTTAATCAAATCAAGAAAGCTTGATAGGGATATTGAACTACAATTTGGGGTCCGTTTGCGTAGGACATTGGAACATGGGTGCTTTTTCAAGCTAGCTTTTCATTAAAAGTCATAAACTAGTTGTGCTCCCCCTCCCTTGATTGTGGCAATTTGAAATTGTATTAATTCAACATTGCATGGGAACATTCTCCTTGGACGATGGCATTTTGTGGTTGTACCATGTTGAGATGTCGAGCTCCACTCGTGATATGCCAGGTGACCGTTGTGCATTTATGTCACCGACTTGTGAGTTGCAGATGCGATTGGTACACCGCCCATGAATAATAGCTGGATGACAGCGTTCTTTATGTACTCTAGTTCGTGGCTCGGTTAGTATGCCACCTTAGTTAGCTGAGTTTGGTATGAGACCCACATATAGTCATCTATCCTTTTGTATTGAGAGTTCTTTTGGCTTTCACAACTAAGAAGAGGAAAACTGTTTTCAGCCTCCACCTTTGTGTGTATTCCCCCAATTGTGTATGTGAGAAAGCCGCAAGTGAGACTCCTTCCTTCTCTCCCACTCTCCTCACATGGTATCAGAGCCTGGTTTGTGGTAAGGAGCTGAAGAAAGCAAACCAAGTTCGTAGTGTCTTGGTAAGAGGATCAATGTTGCTTTCCTTTTTCGAGTTTGGGAGCAA